>NC_080184.1:2444988-2463699 GCF_950295315.1 Erinaceus europaeus
CCATGAATTCATGAATTCACTACTCCCGGTGGCCATTTTTTCTTTTCTACTCATTATGTTTTTATTTATATTTTATCTGATAGGAAGGAGAACAGTTGAGAGGGAAGCAGGAGACAGAAAAGGAGAGAGACACAGAGACATCTGCAGACCTGCCTCATGGCTCATGCAGCTCCCCCCCCACCCCCTGCAGGTGGGGAGCCGGGGGCTCCAACCAGGATCCTTATGCCGGTCCTTGCCCATAAGGAAGTGTTTTCATTTTATAAATAAATACATTGTTTTATTTATAAGAAATGAAACATTGACTAAACCATAGGATAAGAGGGGTTAGGGTTAAAAAAATAGTCTTGGGCAAAAAAATAAAGTCAGTTTCTCATGGAGTGAGAGTGAGGAGTGTTATTACACTGGGTGAAAAAAAATTTAAGTCTTTTTAAAATTGTATTCTTATATATTTGTTAGTGGGTAGAGACAGAGAGAAATTGAGAAGGGAGAGGGAAATAGAGAGGGAGAAAGACAGAGAGACCCCTGCAGCCCTGTTTCTCGACTCAGGAAGCTCTCCCCCTGCAGATGGGGACCAGGGCCTCAAACCCAGGTCCTTGTGCACTGTAACATGTAAGCTCAACCAGGTGCGCCACCACCGGGCCACAAGTCTCAGCTTACTGTGTGCCACTGAGGAGTAAGCTTGGGACAGAGGCTGGCAGATAATAATGCGTCACTGTGTGGTTTTTACTTTCATTATAAAGGTCTGTTTTGTCCCAGGTTCAGTCACCCACCCACACCACCATAAACTAGAGCTGCACAAGGACTCTGGGAAAACAGAGAAAAAATGTCTGTTCCACCCAATCATTAGTACTTAGCAGAAAGTTATGGTAAAACTCATTTCCTGCATGATAAGTCTATGTGAGTGTGTGTCAGTGTGTGTGTGTCTGTACATCTCTGTGTCTGTGTGTCTCTCTGTATGTCTCTGTGTCTGTGTGTGTCTCTGTGTCTGTCTGTGTGTGTGTCTCTGCCCCAACCTCCATTCCAAGATTGTATTGTTGGTGCTAAATCCCCACCCCCACCCCCACCACCAGAATTAGAATTGATCTCATACCCGGAAGATAAAACGAGACACACCAAGGATGACTGAACACAGTCACACAATGGTGCATCTGAGCAGAATGGAGGTAGGAGCTGTGTTCAGACCAACCTTGTCCCTGTCTCTGCCTTGGGTTTGTAAAGACAGAAAGTGTGTCTGCAAAAGGCAGGTGCTGGCCTCAACGCCAACAAAATGGGGCCTCAGTCTAGCAAGATTTCCTTCCTTCTGATAGTCTCTGCAAGAATGCTTTCCGTCCCCACATCCTACACACAGGTCTTAATTAATTCTTTCCTTTTTTTGTAAAATATTTCTTTGATTTCTTTATCGGAGGATTAATGGTTTATACTCAACAGTAAAAATGAAATAGTTTGTACATGCATAACATTTCTCAGTTTTCCACATAACAATTCACCCCCCCCCCCAACTAGATCCTC
This sequence comes from Erinaceus europaeus, assembly GCF_950295315.1. Taxonomy (NCBI): domain Eukaryota; kingdom Metazoa; phylum Chordata; class Mammalia; order Eulipotyphla; family Erinaceidae; genus Erinaceus; species Erinaceus europaeus. The sequence continues at coordinate 2,446,498 of NC_080184.1, forward strand.
CTCTGTCATCATGATCCAGGACCTGAAACCCCCCCCCCACCCCCCCGAGTTTTTGACTTTGGTGCAAGACACCAGCTCCAGTCCAAATTCTGCTCAGTCTCCGCCTTTTTTTTCCCCAGAGCACGGATCAGTTCTGCCTTATGGTAGTGTCAGGGGTTGAACCTTGGAACCTCAGGCAGGAGAGTCTCTTTTGCAGAACCATGATGCTATCTACCCATAACCCAATCTTGTTTTTCAATTTCTGTGGATGAGTGGGATCATCCCATATCCCTGCATGGGGAAGGCTTCACGAGCAGTGGAACAGGGCTGCAGGTGTTTTTCTGTCTATCTTCCTGTCTCCCCCTTTCAACTTTTGGCTGTCTTTATCCAATAAATAAAGATAATATGAAGATTTTTATTATCCTGTTATCTCATCATTTTGTAAATCAATATTAAACATAAAATTAAAGTAATTTAAAAAATATTTATTTATTTTCCCTTTTGTTGCCCGTGTTGTTTTTTTTATTGTTGTAGTTATTATTGTTGTTATATCTATTTGCCCATTTCCTCTATGGTCTTACCTTCTCTTCTTTCTAAGTCTCACCTACACCAGTTACTACTTCTGAGTGTCCTCCCTTTTTTCCTCTTCTCTCTCAGGATCCTGATGAAATCAGGATTGGGGTTCAGAGCCCTCTGGTTATCTTTTCCCCAACATTTCTCCCCCTTTGGGAGTATGGACCCAGCTTCTTTTGGGGGTTCAGAAACTGGGAGGTCTGGCTTCTGTAACTGCTTCTCTACTGGCCAAGGACATTGGCAGGTGGATCTAGACCTTATTTATTTACTTATTTATTTATACCACCAGGGTTAGTTAACATTGGGGCTCAGTGCTGCATGATAAAGTCCACCACTACCAGTGACCTTTCTCCCCTTATTTTATTTGCTAGAATAGAGAGAAATTGAGATTGAGTGGCAGAGGGACAGATAGATAGATAGGTAGGTAAGTAGGTATATAGATAGATGATAGAAAGAAAGATAATGAACCAGTTAATGAACCCAGGTTCTTGCTCATGGTGACAGGTGTACCCAGCTATGTGCACCACCACCACCGCCACCACCCCCGAATGCCCCTGGGACTTTAAATCTTAAAGAGTGTCATTTGTGAGGGTGGATCTCTGCCACCAAAGAACTAACTGTTTGGGGAAGCTCTGTTGTGTGTGTGGGGAGAGGAGGGCAGGATGGATGGAGGGGGTGACTTCATTTACTTACAGGAATTGCTTTGCAAAGGGATCCCACTTCCTTTCCCCTTCTTGCTGGCCTCAGCCTCTTGAAATAATGATTGGATGACGCAAGGGGCAACAGAGCAAGAAGAACATCAGATTTAAATAAAAAAAAGCATGAGCCAATTATGATACCATCTCCCCAGAGAATATTTGGGTCCACTTACAGGTTAGCTGTCAGACTCAGGCAAAAACTAGTAAAGCCATGGGCCCTTTGAAATAGACCTATGAGCTTTTTCCAAAATGGAGACTCCCAAATCTTCATCTGCTATATTCTTGCTTTTAGGTTCATGATTAACCAACAATTTGTTTGAATTATATCTTAACTCTTTTTCAGCTACCAGGTTCCAGATGCTACCATGATGCCAACTGGACTTCCCTGGACAGACAACCCCACCAATGTGTCCTGGAACCCCACCTCCCCAGAGCCCTGCCCCACTAGGGAAAGAGAGAGACAGGCTGGGAGTATGGATCCACCTGTCAACGCCCATGTTCAGTGGGGAAGCAGTTACAGAAGCCAGACCTTCCACCTTCTGCAACCCACAATGACCCTGGGTCCATGCTCCCAGAGGGATAAAGAATAGGAAAGCTGTCAGGGGAGAGGATGGGATTCGAAGTTCTGGTGGTGGGAATTATATGGAATTGTACCTCTCTTATTCTACAATCTTGTCGATCATTATTAAATAACTAATAATAATAATAACAACAATAATAATAATAATAAGAAGAAGAATAAGAAAGAGGAGGCAGAGAAGGAATGTGTTCACTTACTCTACCAGGTGAGCTATATCCCGGCACCTCTCTCTCTGCCCCATTGAAGGAGGAGAACTCGGGGTGGGGGGTAGATAGCATCATGGTTCTGCAAAAAGACTCTCCAGCCTGAGGCTCCAAAGTCCCATGTTCAATCCCCTGCACCACCATCAGCCAGAGCTGATCAGGGATCTGGTAAAAAAGAAAAAAACCTTAGACTTGATTGGACTTTGTGTATTGGAAGGAGTTTGACAAAAAAAAGCAGAGGGAGGGAGTCGGGCGGTGGCGCAGCGGGTTACGCGCAGGTGGCGCAAAGCACAAGGACCAGCGGAAGGGTCCCAGTTCCAGCCCCCGGCTCCCCACCTTGGGGGGATCGCTTCCCAGGCGGTGAAGCAGGTCTGCAGGTGTCTGTCTTTCTCTCCCCCTTTCTGTCTTCCCTCCTCTCTGTATCTCTCTCTGTCCTATGCAACAACAATGACATCAGTAACAACAACAATAATTACCACAACAATAAAAATCAACAAGGGGCAACAAAAGGGAATAAATAAGTAAATACATATTTAAAAAATTTTTAAAAATCAAAGGGAATGAAAGAAGGATTGGTTAAAAGATGAGGAGGAAGCAAAGAAATCCTTGAATTGCCTGGAGAAGGAAGCAGTGGGGGAGGAGAGAGGCCTTTTTTTATTATCTTTTTTCTTTATTGGGGGATCAATGTTTTACATTCTATAGTAAATAAAACAGTTTGTATATGCATAAAATTTCCTAGTTTTCCACATTACAGTTCAACCCCCACTAGGTCCTCTGTCATCATGTTCCAGGACCTGAGCCCTCCCCGCTCCCTCTACCAAACTCAGTCCAAGGTCTGCTCAGTGTTTTCCCTTCTGATCTTATTTTTTCAACTTCTGCCTGTGAGTGAGATCACCCCATCTTCATCCTTCTCTTTCTGGCTGATCTCACTTCACATGATTCCTTCAAGCTCCATCCAAGATGGACAGAAAATGGGGAGAAGACAGGCCCATGAAGGATGATAAATGACATAGTGGGGGTGGTATTGTTAAGTGGGAAACCGGGGAATGTTATGCGTGTACAAACTATTGTATTTACTGTTGAATGTAAAACATTAATTCCCCAATAAAGAAATAATTAAAAAAAAAGAAAATGGTGAAGTCACCATTTTTAACAGCTGAGTAGTATTCCATTGTATATCTAGACCACAACTTGCCCAGCCACTCCTCTGTTGTTGGACATCTGGGTTGCTCCCAGGTTTTGGCTATTACAAATTGTGCTGCTATAAACATGGGTATACACAGATCTTTTTGCATGGATGTGTTGGGTTCCTTAGGATCTATCCCCAGGAGAGGAATTGCAGGGTCATAGGGTAGGTCCATTTCTAGCCTTCTGAGAGTTCTCCAGACTGTTCTCCACAGAGGTTGGACCCACTGACATTCCCACCAGCAGTGCAGGAAGGTTCCTTTGACCTCACAACCTCTCCAGCATTTGTTGCTAGGATGGTGGTCTTATTGGATATGCCAGAGAGCTCTGTGCTTAGTACTATTCCCACCTCCTTGGCCTCCACTCTCATCATTAAATATTTTTTTTCTTGAAGCAGGAGAAAGGCTCCAAGAAAATGAGAGATTCGGATTCAGCTAAAGTGAGAGTGATTTTTCTTTTTATATTTATTTTTTAATATTTATTTTATTTTCCCCTTTTTTTGCCCTTGTTGTTATTATTGTTGTTGTAGATATTATTGATGTCGTCATTGTTGGATAGGACAGAGAGAAATGGAGAGAGGAGGAGAAGACAGAGAGGGGGAGAGAAAGACAGACACCTGCAGACCTGCTTCACCGCCTGGGAAGCGACTCCTCTGCAGGTGGGGAGCCGGGGGCTCGAACCGGGATCTTTATGCTCTTCCTTGTGCTTTATGTCACCTGCGCTTAACCCGCTGTGCTACTGCCCGACCCCCCTTTAATTTTATTTTTAATGAGAGAGACACAGAGAGAAACACCTGGCTCTGGCTTATAGTGATGCTGGGGGTTGAACCTGGGAGCTTGGAGTCTCAGGCAGGAGAGTCTTTGCAGAATTATATGCTGTCTCACCAGCCTATCTTGTTCCTTTTCTGTTTTCTTCCTTTCTTTCTTTATTCCTTCCTTCCTTCTTCTATTCATTATCTATCTATCTATCTATCTATCTATCTATCTATCTATCTATCCATCTATCTATCATCCATCCATCCACTCACCCCTTCCTAGCTCTCATCTCTTTTCCCTTCTGAGCCCTCCAAATCTGCTGTGATAAGACCCCATTTCACTGAGAAATCACCCTGGCTACCCCTTGGCTTTGTTTCTTAGAGACCATCAGTGAGTGAGATCATCATTATTCTTCCTTCTCTTGGCTTATTTCACTCAACACATTTCCTTTAGCTGCTTCCATAAAAATAGTTTTCACAAAAGATTTTATGTATTTATTCATGAGAAAGATAAGAAGAGAGAGAGAGAGAAAGAACCAGACATCACTCTGGTCCATGTGCTGCTGGGGATGGAACTCAGGACCTCACGCTTGAGAGTCCGATGCTTTATCCACTGCACCAGCTCCCAGAACACCATAATAATAATTTTTAGAGAGAAAAGAAAAGAGGCCAAGGAAATACGTCAGTGGGTGGAACTCAGAACTTGTCCGCCTGAGGCTTCCAGCTCCCCCCTGGGGTCCTTGGAGCAGTTCTCTGGCTTCTCTCTTTTTTGTAAAATAAAATTACAAATACATTTTTTTTTTCCTACCAGGATTGTTGCTGGGGCTCAGTGCCTACATGATTATTCTACCACTCTCAGTGGCCAGGCAGAGAGACACTTGCAAATCAGCTCCTCTGCTTATGAAACTCCCTCCACCCCACCCCATAAGTGAGGACCTGGGGCTTGTACCTGGGTCCTTGCACATGGTAGCATGTGCGCTCAACCGGCTGTGCTACTGCCTGGTCCCTAAATAAGATCTTTCTTTTTATCATTTTATGTGGGGGAGGAGTCATGATTTACAGTACAGCTATTGGCATGTGGCTATGATCTCTCATGTCCTGAAAGTGACAGGTGTCTGCAGAACACTGTGACCCCCAGTTTGGGCCCTTCTCCACCACCCTGGTTCCCCCCCACCCCATCATCTGCCTTCCCCCTACACCACAGTCCTTTGTTTTGGTGCAATACACTACACCCAGTCTGAGTTTTATTTATTTTTATTTTATTAAAAGAGCCACACAAGGATCCAGGTTCGAGCCCCCGGCTCCCCACCTGCAGGGAAGTCGCTTCACAGGCAGTGAAGCAGGTCTGCAGGTGTCTATCTTTCTCTCCCCCTCTCTAGCTCCCCCTCTCAATTTCTCTTCGTCCTACTCTGCCCCCCCCCCCAAAAAAAAAAAAAAAGGCCACAGGAGCAGTGGATTCATAGTCAGGCACCAAGCTCCAAAAATAACCCTGTAGGCAAAAAAAAAAAAAAAAATTAATTTTCTGTCTTTAGTTATTTGTAAAAATATTTCTTTCTTTCTTTGCCACCAGGGTTATCACTGGAACTCAGAGCTGCCACTATGAATCCACTGCTCCTGACAGCCATTCCCATCCTCCTTTTTCCTTTCTTTCTATTTTGTTTATAATACAGAGAAAGGAGGGGGTTGGGTGGCGGTGCACAGGGTTAAATGCACATAATACAAAGCACAAGGATCCTGGTTCAAGTCCCTGGCTCCCCACATGCAGGGAGGTCGCTTTACAAATGGTGAAGCAGGTCTGCAGGTGTCTGTCTTTCTCTCCTCCTCTCTATATCCCTACCTCTCTCTCAATTTCTCTCTGTCCTATCCAAAAAAAAAAAAACAACCCCCAAACAAACAAACAAACAAAACCCAGAAAAAAATGGCCACAGGAGCAGTGGGTTGGTAGTGCAGGCACTGAGCTCCAGTGATAACTCTGGAGGCAAAGAGAGAGAGAAAGAGAGAGACAGACAGAGAGAGACAGAGAAGGAAGTAGGAGAAACACAGCCCTGCTTCAACACTTTTGAAGCTTTCCCCTTGCAGGTGGGGACCTGGGGCTTGAACCTGAGTCCTTGAGTGTAGTAATATGTGCTTAATTAGGTGCACCACTGCCTGCCCCCCCCCCCCCCCCATCTTTGTTTCTTTTCTCTCCTTCTCCTTCTTCTACCAGAGTCCTGCTCAGCTCTGGCTGATGGTAGTGCAGGGGATTGTACTTGGGACTTTGGAACCTCAGGCATGAAAGTCTCTTTACAGAACCATAATGCTGTCTCCCCCTTACCCCCATTTTTTTTTTTTTTTTGCTTCTTAAGTTCCATCTGGAACCAAATCCTTTTATTTTGAGGGAGAGAAGAGAGGGAGAAAGAGAGCTCACTCTCTCCCAGGGAAACTAGGCTGGGAGGTGCAGTGGTAAGGGGCACACCCACCGAACCCCCCAAAAAGTCTCATCGGCGTTGGGGGAGGGCAGCAGCGACAGGGTGAGGTTAGTGCACAGAGTGTCTCCCAAAGTCAAGGGCACCAGACGCTGGGAGGCCACGGTGCAGCCGTTGTCAAAACGGAGACGCAGCAGGCTGATGCCCCGGGGGGCCGGGGAGCAGACCCCCACATTCAGGGTGGCCCCTGGGGTTCCGGCAGTCCGGGGGGAAGAGGAACAGTTGGCCAGTGTCACCTGGATATGCAGCTGGTAGACTCCATCTCTTCTGACCTGCAGCTGCCCATTCTCCAGCTGAAGCCCGTGCAGAAAGGAGCGTCCCAAGGCAGGGTCCCCCTGCCAGTGCAGCCTGGGGTCTTTCCGGGGTGCTGCAGGCAGAAGAGAGGGTGACAGGAAGGACGGAGGGTCAGGGACAGTGGGGACAGGGTGGGTGGGGGACCAAGTGTCTCAGAGGAGGCGAAAGGGTGGGGGTAGACAGTATCATGGTTCTGCAAGGAGACTCTCTTGCTTGAGGCTCTGAGGTTCCAGGTTCAACCCCCAGCACCACCATCAGCCAGAGCTGAGCAGGGTTCTAGTAAAATAATAATAATAATAATAATTAATAATAATAATAAAATACTGCAAACAGACTCTCTTGCCTGAGGCTCTGAGGTCCCACGTTCAACCCCCAGCACCACCATCAGCCAGAGCTGAGCAGGGTTCTAGTAAAATAATAATAATAATAATAATAATAATAATAATAATAATAATAAAATACTGCAAAAAGACTCTCCTGCCTGAGGCTCTGAGGTCCCGGGTTCAACCCCCAGCATCACCATCAGCCAGAGCTGAGCAGGGCTCTGGGGAAAAAAATAAGAAGGCAAAAGTCCCATGGCAGTGGGGAGGTCTCAGGAGAAAGTTTCTTGGAAGGAGACTAATTCACAAGGATAAGGCTCTTATCAAAGATTCATTCAGTGGCTGAATGAATTATTATTTTGTCTCCAGGGTTATTGCTGGGGCTTGGTGCCTGCACTAGGAATCCACTGCTCCTGGAGGCCATGTTTTCCATTTTATTAGGCAGGGCAGAGAGAAATTGAGAGAGGAGGGGGAGATAGAGGAGGAGAGAGATAGAGAGACACCTGCAGACCTGCTTTATTTATTTGTGAAGTGACACCCCCTCCCTGCAGGTGGGGGATTGGGGCTGGTACTGGGATCTTTGTGTGAGTCTTTGAGCTTAGTACTATGTGTGCCCAGCTACTGACTCCCACTTTAATCTCCCTCCCTCTTTTTTATTTCTTTAAACATTTTTTTTTTAATTCCATACTCACAGAGGGGTAAAGAATAGGAAAGCTATCAGGGGAGGGGATGGGTTATGAAGATCCGGTGGTGGGAATTGTGTGAAGTTGTACCCCTACGGTTTTGTTAATGTCTCCTTTTTAAAATAAAAACATTTTAAAAAATAGTCCTTATATATTGGATAGACACAGCCAGAAATTGAGAGGAGGAAGGAGATAGAGAGTGAGAGAGACAGAGAGACACCTGCAGCCCTGCTCCACCACTTGTGAAGCTTCCCCCCTGCAGGTGGGGACCAGGGGCTTGAACCGGGTCCTTGTGCACTGTAACATGTGTGCTCAACCAGGTGTGCACCACTATCCAGTCTCTTTCTTTCTCTCTCTCTCTCTCTTTCTTTATTTCTTCCCTTGTATTGTTACCTTTTATTTTATTTTTATTTAAGCTCTTCTCAGCTCTGGCTTATGGTGGTGTGGGGGACTGAACCTGTAACTTTGGAGTCCTAGCCATGAGAGTCTCTTTGCACAATCATGATGCTACCTACCCCTGCCCTCTCCTTAATCTCAATCAATACGTCTTCTTCTTCTGTTTTTTTAAACACACAGTCATCTCTAGAGGAACACTAAAAAAACAATGAGGTAGGGGAGGTCCAGCTTAGAGGAGAGATCAGGACTTGTAGGCATAAGATTTAGACTTGGAGCCCTGGCACCGAGTGTGGTGGGCTGATATTCTGGTTCTCTCACTCATCAATCAATCAATCAATAATCAATCAGTCAATAAAACTTTGCATTTTTCCTTCAGTACATCTTTGTGTATCTCTCACACTAATAAATAAACTTTTTTTTTGTTAAATATTTTATTTATTTCCTTTTTTGTTGCCCTTGTTGTTTTATTGTTGTAGTCATTGTTGTTGTTGTTGGCTAGGACAGAGAGAAATGGAGAGAGGAGGGGAAGACAGAGAGGGGGAGAGAAAGACAGACACCTGCAGACCTGCTTCACCGCCTGGGAAGTGACTCCCCTGCAGGTAGGGAGCCGGGGGCTCGAACCGGGATCCTTATGCCGGTCCTTGCGCTTTGCGCCATCTGTGCTTAACCCGCTGTGCTACCGCACGACTCCCGAAATCCAACTTTTTTTTTTTTTTTTTTTTGGTGGGAGTAGATAGCATCATGTTTCTGTAAAGAGGCTCCAAAGCCTCAGGTTCAGCCCCCTGCCCCGTCATCAGCCAGAGCTGAGCAGTGCTCTGGTTAAAAGAAAGAAAGAAACCAGGTTCCTGCTGATAAATAAATAAATCTTTGCATCCTATTCTCTGTTACCAGGGAAGTAGCACAAAGGACTTGCCCATGAGAGGTCCCAGGTTCAATCCTCAGTAACATTAATAGTCAGAGCTGAGCAGTGTTCATCTTAATTTTTTTTTCCTTTTGAAAAGTCTTAAAAAGACAGCAACTTTCCCACTTCTGACAGTCAGGCTTGGTCTGATGACATCATCCCGGTTTCACCATTGCAAGATAAGTCAGACAAAGAAAGGTAAGTACCAGATGACTTCATATATGTGTAATCTTCAAAAAAGTCCAAGTAACCCCCCCCTTCCAAAGACAAATTCACACACACACACACACACACACACACACACACACACACACACACACACACACGTGGTACTAGTCATAAACAGGGAGTGGGGCAGACGACCCCACCAATGTGTCCTGGAGCCTCACCTCCCCTGACCCTGCTCCACTAAGAAAAGAGAGAGAGAGACAGGCTGCCAATACCCATGTCCAGTGGAAAAGCAACTACAGAAACCAGACCTCCCACCTTCTGCACCCCATAAAGATCTTTGGTCCATGCTCCCCCAGAGAGATAAAGAATAGGGAAGCTTCCAATGGAGGGGATGGGACAGGAAACTCTGGTGGTGGGAATTGTGTGGAATTGTACCCCTGTTATCTTACAATCTTGTTGATCATTATTAAATCACTAAAAGAAAAATAACTAGTAAAGAGAGAGAGAGAGAGAGAGAGAAAATTAAGAATTTTGGAACATGCTCCCAGAGGGGGAGAAATGTTAGGTGAAGGTGACCAGAGGTCTCTGAACCCCAGTTCCATCAGGACCCAGACAGAGAAGAGGAGAAAAAAATCCAGGACATTCGGAAGTAGTAACAGATGTAGGCATGACTTTGAAAGGAAGAGAAGGCAGGACCATAGGCAAAAATGGGCAAATATATATTGTGGTGTTAATTGTGAAAGCATGGTAAGAGCATAGGGGAACTCCCATCATAAAGATGGAGGTCTGAAAAGATACCCTCTTGTCAGTCTTTCCCTTTCAGGGGTTGAGCATGGAGGGAAAAGCTTTCCTGACTCAGTTTCCCCTTGTCAGTCTCTCCAAGCATTACAAGAACCTACACCCCCCTAACATATAGCTCATTTCCTTGTTATAAATCAAATGGTTTGCCTGCTTAAAGTTCACTGTAGTTCACCTGCTGTGATCACACATACTCCATTTTGCCTTGACCAAAAAGCCCTTTTTTTTTTTTTTTTTCTATTTCCTTCACCTCCTTCTCCACTTTGGTCTAACTCCTCTCTGCCTTCAAGGCTCTTTTCTGTCTGCTTCTCTCTTACCACTAATCACTCCGGAACTCCCCTTTACCACTTACAATTCTCTTTACTCCTTAGAACTTTCGCCATGAAGGTTCTGACCTTCAAAACCCATCATTTATCGCCTCATGTGAAAAATGACCTTTGTTCCCTTCTGCTACTTAAACCCTGCCTCCTGGACAATAAACTAGATCATTTGTGATTAAAATGGTCCTTTTTCTGTTGTTAGTCACTAGAGTTAACACGAGAGGCCAGTAACAAGGCTTATCTCTGCTTATCCCCCACATGAGTGCCAGCAATATATAAATATAGATGGTTCTAGAAATAATAGTCAACCCATCTCTTGTAACCTCGGGAGTACCACTGCAGTTTTGGGGTCACAGAACTCTGGTGGTGGGAACAGGGTGGAATTGTTACCCCTCTTGTCTCATAATTTTGTAAAGCAATAGTAAATCACTAATAAAAATGTTTTGTTAAAAAAAAGATAAAAGACATGGGGCTGAGTGTTGGTGCACCTGGTTGACTGTACATGTTACAATGTGCAAGAACTTGGGTTCGAGTCCCCAGTCCCCACCAGCAGGGGGAAAACTTTGAAAGTGGTGAAACAAAGCTGCAGATATCTCTTTTCCTTACGCCGGTCCCTGCGCTTTGCGCCACCTGTGCTTAACCTGCTGTGCTACAGCCCGACTCCCTAGACGTCTCTTTTCCTTTCCCTCTCCATCACCCCCTTCCCTCTCAATTTCTGGCTGTCTCTATCCAATAAATAAATAAATAAATAAATAAATAAAATAATAATAGTAATAAAAATAGCGGAGGGTAGATAGCATAATGGTCATGCAAACAGACTCTCATGCCTGAGGCTCCAAAGTCCCAGGTTCAATCCCCCGCACCACCATAAACCAGATCTGAACAGTGTTCTGGTTAAAAAAAAAATTTTAAAAAGCTACTACATAATAGTAATAAAAATAAAGACGGAGTAGTGAATGACGTGGTCGCACTGATGTAAACTGAGTCCGTCCCCCCGCCACCCCCAGCGAGTACACAAGCAAGTTCTGGGGGTGACGGACAGAGTAATATTGTAAGTCATGTGTGTCCGAGAGTGAAAATTCAGAGACGTCAAGGCCAGAGAGAAATCACAAGCACACAGCCTGGTAGGTATTAAAAATCAGGCCTTTCTGGGATGACTGTGTCTGGAACATACTACTGAGCCATCATGCTCAAGCCATGTTGCATGACAGTTGTGTGTCATTAAGAAGCAGACAGAGAAGAAAAAAGAGGGAGAGGGAGGGAGGGAGGGAGGGAGGGAAGGAGAGAGAAGTCAGAGCTGAGTTCAGGGATCCTATTTCTTCAGCCTGGAGGTTTGCTTGGTTGGGTCCAGAGAGGTGGTGTGGTGAGTATGGGGCCCTGAATTCAGTTCCCTGCACCTCACCTGCCAGACTCTCTCTTTCTTTCTATCTGTTATTTAAAAAAAAATAGGGAGTTGGGTGGTAGTGCAGCAGGTTAAGGGCACGAGGTGCGAAGCGCAAGGACCGGCATCAGGACCGGGTTCGAGTCCCGGCTCCCCACCTGCAGGGGAGTCGCTTCCCAGGCGGTGAAGCAGGTCTGCAGGTGTCTGTCTTTCTCTCCCCCTCTCTGTCTTCCCCTCCTCTCTCCATGTCTCTCTGTCCTAGCCAACAATGAATGACATAAATAAAAATAACAATAATAACCACAACGATAAAAACAACAAGGGCAACAAAAGGGAATAAATAAACAACAAGGGCAACAAAAGGGAATAAATAAATATTTAAAACATGAGAGACAATTTGCAAGAGGGGGCATATTACCAAGTTCAAGGACCTGGGTTTGAGCTGCTCCCATCATGTCACTTCCCACCTACAGGGGGAAAGCTTTGTGAGTGGTGAAGCAGGTCTGCAGGTGTCTATCTTTCTCTCCTTCTCTCTCTCTCTTTCTCTCTTCTTCTCTCTCTCTGTCTCTCTCTCTCTCTCTCTCACACACACACACACACACACACACACACACACACACACACCCCACCTTACCTGTGTGATTTAGTTGGAGCTCAGCTATGTCCTTCTGAAAGAAAAAAAGACAAAACAGGGACCAGAATGTTAGCGGAGAATTTTGAGTCCCAGCAATGTCCTCAACCTAGGTTCAAAACCTAGGTTGGGTGCTATTTCTCTCTCTCTCTCTCTCTTCCTCTCTCTCTCTCTCTCTTTCAGTCTTAAAGAAGAAGAAGGGGAAGGAGGAGGATATTTGAGACCTCTCATCCCCATTGAGATCTCCTTCCTTCCTTCCTTCCTTCCTTCCATCCTTCCTTCCTTCCATCCTTCCTTCCTTCCTTCCTTCCTTCCTTCCTTCCTTCCTTCCTTCCTTTTCTCTCTCCCTCTCTTTCTTTCTTTCTTTCTTTCTTTCTTTCTTTCTTTCTTTCTTTCTTTCTATATCTCTTTCCTTCTCCACCAGGGTTATCACTGGGCCTCAATGCTGGCCACCACTCAAATCCACCACTCCCGATGGCCATTTCCCCCCACCTTTCTTTTCTTTCCATTTTCCATTTTATTTGATAGGACAGAGAGAAATTGAGAGAGAAGGGGAGATAGAGAAAGAGAGAGACCCGAAGACCTGCTTCACCACTATTGAATCTTCCTGCCTGCAGATCAGGAGTGAGGGCTCTGAAGCTGGGTCCTTGCACATTGTAACACGTGCTCTCAACCAGATGTGCCACCATCCAGCCCCCAAGAGTTTTATCTATCATCTACCTGTCTGTCTATCTATCTATCTATCTATCTATCTATCTATCTATCTATCTATCTATCAATCATTTACCTACCTACCTATCATCTATCTATCTATCTATCTATCTATCTATTTTTTGTTCTTTCTTTTGGATCTTTCTCTCTCTCTTTCTCTCTCTCTTATTTCTTCTCCATGAGAGACAGATCAGGAGAGCAGAAAAGAAGAAAGTAACACCACAGGCCCGCCCCACCACTCCTGAAGCTTCCTCCATTACATGGTACCTTCATGCATTGGCTGGAGGCTCTTGAACCCTGGTCCTTGTGTGCGGTAAGGAATGCGCCCTTCCAGCTGAGCCCCCTCCCCCACCCCCACTTTCATCACACTGGAATACTTGACATCGCCTTTGGCCTTTTTTTTGGGGGGGGGAAAGGGGATTGTAGTAAGTAGATGGTTGTAAAGAGGAAGGGGGTTGGAGCCTGCTCAGACCATTCAGACAGTGACCTTTCCAAGACTTAACAGCAGCTGGGGGGAGGGTCTGGGGGGGAGGTCTTGCACTCTGAAAAAGCCCTCCCTCGTCAGTCACTCCTGTACCCCAAATCAATGCCATGGTTCATGTCCAGGGCTCCCCAGATGAGGATGCTCAGTTTCCCCCTCTCTCTAGAGCCCCCTGCCCCAAGTCCCCCCCCCACCCCCAGCTTCTTGAAGTCCTTCTATGGAAGTGGGGTGGTGGTGGGGGCGGTCACCTAAAAAAGTCCTTTTTCAGGTCTGGGTGAAAAAATTACACACAAATTACCATGCACAAGGACCCGAGTTCAAGCACCCAGCCCCTACCTGTGCTTCAAGAGTGGTGAAGCAGGTCTGAGGGTCTCTTTGTCTCTCTCCCTCTCTATCTCCCTTTCCCTTCTCAATTTCTCTATGTCTTATTAAATACAGATTTAAAAAAAAGTCATTTTTTTCCCCAGGCCTTTATGGAATTCCCTGGAGTCATCCTCCCAGGCTGGAATCCCTTGGGGTTTACCTGCATGTGTACGGGGGGGGGGGGGGGTGCATCTTCTCTCCCCTGACTCATATCCCTCACTTACCTCTGATTTTTTCTTTTCTTCTTTCTCTCTCATCTTTTCTCTCTTTCTGTCTCTCATTTACTTTTCTCTCTTTTTCTGTCACTCTGTCTCTTTTCTCTCTGTCTTTCTTCTCCTGTATCTCTTTATCTCTTTTTTCTCTCTAAAGAGAGAGAAATAGTGCCTGTCTAGAAATAGAAATAGTGTCCGTTTCTCTGTCTCTCTGTTTATCGCTCTTTCATTCTTTCTTTGTCCCTATCTCTCCCTTTCTGTCTCTTTCTTTCTGTCTTTCTGTTTCTCTCTCTTTTTCTCTCTGTCTTTTCCTCCCTCTCTATTTCTCCTTCTGTGTCTCTGTTTCTCTCTCTGGCTCTCTTTTTATTTTTCTTTCTCTTTCACTCTGTCTTTTACTCCTTCTCTCTCTCTTTTCTGTCTGTTTCTCTCACCACCTCTCTTTCTCCTTCTTTCTGCCTTTATCTTTTACTCTCTCTTTTTCTGTCCCTCTCTGTCCTTTCTTCTCTCCCCCTCTCTCTTTCTTCCTGAAGTTGTACCCACATTCTGTAGCCAAATCCCCATCCAGGGAGTCCCGCACTCCTGCACCCCTGCACCCCCAGCCGTCTGCAGTCTCTGGGTTGGGGGTCCTAGCCCCTCCACTCACCACCGGGGCCTCCTGGGGCTGCTGGTGGCAGGTCAGGCTGATGGTGATGGCGACCAGGATGCAGAGGCCCAGGCCCCACGCAGTGGCCCGAGCCCAGGACAGGCGGGGCAGGGGGCAGCCAGGGGAGGCCTCCTCCGCCATGGTGCCCACTGCACTTCGAAGCAGCTGCATCTGAGCCGGCAGGACCAGCGACAGACAGAGAAAGATAGACAGCCAGCCGGCAGGGGCTGGAGGAAACCCAGCCCTCCCCCCCGGAGCCCCCGGGGGTTCTGCCTCAACCTGCCTCTCTCCACAGTCTGCAGGGGGATGTCCAGGCCCGGGAGGAGCCCAGAGCAGGGGATTCCCCACTGAAGGACGCCCGGCCAGGAGGGCTGGTGAGGCCCCCACCCTGCCTCAGAGCACCCCTTCCCCCGCTAGCCCAGCCCGTTTCGTTTCTTTCTCTGCTTGTAGTAGAGGTGTGTCCTTCAAGAGAACAGCTGGGAGCCCTGAGCTGAGACCCCACTCCAGTCCCACCCTGTGTCACTGATGGCTACTTGGCACCTGGGGGGAGAGAGAGAAAGAAAAAGAGATAGATGGCAAGAGAGAAAGGGAGAGAGGGGAGAAAGTGAGAGAAAGAGAGAGAGAGAGAGGAAAGAGAGAGAGAGAGAGAAAGGACAGAAAGGGAGAGAAAGAGGGAGACAGGGAGAAAGGGGGAGAAAGAGAGAAAACTAGGAGAGAGAGGAAGAGAAAGGGAGCGAGAAAAAAGGGAGTGAGAAGGAGACGGAGGGAGAGAGGGAAAGGGGGAAAGGGAGTGAGGGGAGAAAGAGAGGGAAAAAGAGAGAGGACAGAGAGGGGGAGGGAGAGAGGAGAGGCAGAGAAAGAGAAGGAGATAGGGAAAGGGAGAAAGGGAGAGAGAAAGAGGAGAAAGGGAGAGAAATAGAGAAAAGAGAAAGAGAGAGAAGTAGAGGGAGAAAGACAGAGGAAGAGGAGAAAGGGAGCTAGGAGGAAGAAAGAGAAGAGAAGAGAGAGAGAGAGAGAGAGAGATAGATAGATGCAGGGCACCTGGCTGACACCCCATGTCTGTCTGTCTGGTTTCTGTAGCTTCCCAGGGGGACCTTAGCTCTGGGGCAGGTTCTCTCAGGGCACACTGAGGGCTGGTCCCGGGTTGGAGTGCTTCTCAGCTGTTTTGTTTTCTCTCTTTATCTCTTTCTCCTCCTCCTCCTCCTCCTCCTCCTTTTCCTCCTTCCTCTCCTCCCTCCCTCCTCATCCCCAATCCTCCTTTTTCTGGGGTTGAATGTTTTCTCATTCTTTTCAGTTTCCATTCTGTTAATCCCAGGTCAGTATCTGGGGGGAGAGAGGGAGCACAGCACTGCGGAGTGGCCCCCCACCGGTTTTGACCCTCCTGGTGGTGCTGGGGCTTGAACCCTGGGCCGCCTGGCAGGGCACACACCCTACCAATGAGGTGAGCCATCTCTTCTGGCTTCAGTCTGTGACTGACTCACCACAAATCCGTATTTGTTCCCCAGTTGACTCTCGCATTTATTCATTAGTTTCCCTACTCATTCACTCATTCAGTCAGCCCTCCACACATTCATTCATTGATTCACTCACTCATTCACTCATCCATCCATCCACCCATCTCACTGTTTGATTTACCCACTCATCCACTCATTCATTTATTCATTCATCCACTTGCTTGGTCAGTCCATAAACCATTCCTCAGCATCTGAGCTCACACCTGAGTCAGGTCCTCTCTCTCCGAATTAAAAAATTAAAAAAAAATTTATTCATTCTCCCTTTTGTTGCCCTCCCCTTAAAAAAAATCTCTTTATTGGGGAATTCATGTTTTATACTCAACAGTAAATACAATAGTTTGTACATGCATAACATTTCCCAGTTTTCCATATAACAATACAACCCCCTCTAGGTCCTCTGTCGTCCTTCTTGGATCTGTATTCTCTCCCCCCCACCTTGCCCTTGTTGTCGTAGTTATTATTGATGTCATCGTTGTCGGACAGGGACACGAGAAATGGAGAGAGGAGGGGAAGACAGAGAGGGGGAGAAAAAGACAGACACCTGCAGACCTGCTTCACCGCCTGGGAAGCGACTCCCCTGCAGGTGGGGAGCCGGGGGCTCGAACCGGGATCCTTACGCCGGTCCTTGTGCCTCTGCACCACATGCACTTAACCCACTGCACTACTGCCCGAATCCCTCTGTCTTAATTTTTTAAAATCTTTATTTGTTTATTGGATAGAGACAGCCAGAAACTGAGAAAGAAGGAGGTGATATGAGGGAGAAAGAGGGGCCAGGTGGTAGCGCAGCAGGTTAAGCGCACGTGGCGCAAAGCGCAAGGACCGGCGTAAGGATCCCGGTTCGAGCCCCCGGCTCCCCACCTGCAGGGGAGTCGCTTCACAGGCGATGAAGCAGGTCTGCAGGTGTCTGTCTTTCTCTCCCCCTCTCTGTCTCCCCCTCCTCTCTCCA
>NC_080184.1:2463899-2631399 GCF_950295315.1 Erinaceus europaeus
CCCGGCCCCCTTTCTGTCTTTTTTTTATTTGAATGGCAACAGCAGCCTGAGGGCAGTGAGGCAGGGAAGGGAGGTAGATAGCTCACTCAGTAGAGCACACAGGACACAAGGACCTGGGTTCGAGCCTCCAGTTCCCACTTGCAGGGGGAGAAGCTTTACAAGTGGTGAAGCAGGGCTGCAGGTGTCTTTAAAAATATTTACTTATTGGGGGCCGGGCGGCAGCGCAGCGGGTTAAGCGCAGGTGGCGCAAAGCGCAGGGGACCGGCGTGAGGACCCCGGTTCGAGCCCGGCTCCCCACCTGCAGGGGAGGCTCTGCCCCTCCCCTCCCTCTTTTCTTCTCTCTCCCCCTCTCTCTCCTTTTTCTTTTCTCTGTCTCTTCCTCTCTATTCTCCTTTCCTCATCCCACTGTTCCTCTTTTCTCTCCTTTCTCCTCTTTTTTCTCTCACTCCTCTCTCCCTTCCCCCTCTCCTCTCTATCACTCTCCCCTCTCCTCTCTGTCTCTCTCTCCCCTTCCCCTCTCCTCTCTATCACTCTCCCCTCTCCTCTCTCCCTTCCCCTCTCCTCTCTATCACTCTCCCCTCTCCTCTCTCTGTCTCTCTCTCCCTTCCCCTCTCCTCTCTATCACTCTCCCCTCTCCTCTCTCACTCCTCTCTCCCTTCCCCTCTCCTCTCTATCACTCTCCCCTCTCCTCTCTCTGTCTCTCTCTCCCTTCCCCTCTCCTCTCTATCACTCTCCCCTCTCCTCTCTCACTCCTCTCTCCCTTCCCCTCTCCTCTCTATCACTCTCCCCTCTCCTCTCTCTGTCTCTCTCTCCCTTCCCCTCTCCTCTCTATCACTCTCCCCTCTCCTCTCTCTGTCTCTCTGTCTCTTCCTCTTTCCTCTCTTTCCTCTCCTTTCTCCTCTCTCTCTTCTCTCTCTTTCTTTTCTGTCTCTTCTCTCCTCTCCTCTTTTCTCTCTCTTCTCTCACTCTTTCCTTCCCCTCTCCCTTTTCTCTCTCTCTTCCTGTTAAGTGGGGGAAGTGGTGACAGAGACTGGGGGGGGGGTGTGAAGGGGCTTTTGCCCCCCCATCACAGCAGGGTGGGGTAGGGTAGGGGTGGATCCAGGGTGTGAAGCTGGGGTTCTGCAGGGGGAGCTCACCAGTGGGGGACTCTTCTCCTGGTGCTCCGGCGTCTCCAGCCGCAGCAAACTCAGGTTCACCTCCAGGGAGCCGTTGGCGTAGAAGCCAAAGCTGTTCAGCTTAATGTCTGCTCTCTTCTCCCCCTGCCAGAAACGGGGGGAGGAGGGTTATCCGAGACTGGGCGCCCCCCAAGAGCCTCAGCTCTCTCCCTGCACCCCCCTTTTTAACACAGCGTACACACGCCTAAAACCATCTTTTTCAAGCAGAAGTGGGGGAGCCCTGCCCCCCCCCAGCCATGGATTTGAGAGTCCAGGGACAGGACTCTACCGAGGAACTAAGAAATCCACAAGCCCCTCCCCCACCAAGGCTCCACAGGAGCCCCCAAATCCCAATGAACCCCAAATCTCACACCAGCTTCCCAAACACACCAGATAACCCTCCAAGCCCCCATATGAGCCCCCACAAATACAATGGGCACCCCAAGATTCCAATGAACCCTTAACATCACAACTGGGACCCCAAGATGCAAGATAAGCCCCCCAAACCCTAAAGAGCTACCTGAAAGAAGAAACGAGATTCCCAAGGGTTCACAGGAGCCCCCCAACCCAAGACCCAAAGGAAGCTCTCAAATTTCATATCAGCCCTATGAACCTCCAAGCACCCCACCCAGAGAAGCCCGAACATCACCAATGGGCCCCCCAAGATCCCAAAGATCTCCCAAGAACACAAGTCCCCCCAAAACTCAATAAAATCCAAGACCCCAATGAACCCCCAAATTTCATACCAGACACCAAGATTCCAAATGAGCTCCTAAGTCCCCCCCCCAATAAAACCCACAATCCCATATAAGCCCCCCAGGATCTCAGAGACCTCCCAAGAAGACAAAAAACTCCCAAGACCCCCCCAATGAACCGCTGAACATCATATTAGCCCCTCACGATCCCAGAGGACCCCCAAATCTCATTCCAGACCCCACGATCCCAGATAAGCTCCCAAGACCCCCTCCATGAACCCTAAGATCCCATATAAGCCCAAGACCCCAGCGAACCCCCAAATCTCATGCCAGACCCCAAGATCCCAGATGATGCCAAGACCCTCCTCCATGAATCCCAAGAGCCCATAGGAGGCTCCCTCGGCCCCAGTGAACCCCCAAAATTTCCTACAGGCCCCCACTATCCCAGTGAACCCCCAAATCTGAATCAGCCCCACGATCCCAGATGAGCTTCCAAGACCCCCTCCAAGAACCCCAAGAGCCCATGTGAGGCCCCCCAAGACCCCAATGAACCCCCCAACCTTCCTGCAGGCCCCCACTATCCCAGTGAACCCCCAAATATGACATTGGTCCCCAGATCTCAGATGAGCACCCAAGACCCCCTCCATGAACCCCAGGATCCCATATGAGGCCCCCAAGACCACAATAAACCCCCAAATCTCATGCCAGACCCCAGGATCCCAGATAAGCGCCCAAGACCCCCTCCATGAACCCCAAAATCCCTATAAGCCCAGCGAACCCCCAAATCTCATGCCAGACCCCGCAATCTCACATAAGCTCCCAAGACCCCCGCAATGAACCCTAAGATCCCATATAAGCCCAAGACCCCAGCAAACCCCCAAATCTCATGCCAGACCCCAAGATCCCAGATGAACCCCAAGAGCCCATGTGAGGCCCCCAAGACCCCAGTGAAAACCCAAAATTTCCTATAGACCCCCACTATCCCAGTGAACCCCCAAATCGGACATCAGTCCCCAGATCCCAGATGAGCTCCCAAGACCCCCCTCCATGAACCCTATAACCCCAAGAGTCCATATGAGGCCCCCCAGATGCCAATGGGGTCCCCCCAAACCTTCCCCCCACAGAGGACCAGGGGCTGGGGGTGGGGGGCAGGCGGTGAGCCCCTTCCCCGGGCAGGTGCAGGCAGAGCTCCCCCCGAGAGGAGGGGACCCCCGGACGAGCCCACGGGCCGGCCAGGAACAGGGGGACCCCCCTCCCCCGGTGCAGCCCATCTCGTGGGGAGTGGGTGCGCCCCCATCCATGCCGGGGACCCCCACCCCGCCCCGGGCCTCACAGTCAGCGCCAGCCGGTGGATGCGCCCGGAGCAGCGGCCCAGAAGCAGCAGCAGCAGCGGCAGCCGCGCCCCCCAATCGGCGGGGTTCCCGCGGGCGAGCCCCCTCCTATCTTTCCCTGCCATTGCTGCAGCCGCCGCCTCCCCCTCCAGCCTTCCCCCCACGAGACCGCCTCTGCCCCTCCCAAGGCCCGCCCACCGGCTAGCCAATCCCCAGGCTCATTCCGCCGCTCCCACCAATCACCGGTCGAGAACACCAAATGGACAGCGCCGTCGTCAAATGGAAATACGGAGACCGCTTGGGCCCGCCTCCGAGCCTCCGCCAATCACTGCTCAAGACCTGCGCGGAGGCCCTTTGATGAGCAGCCCAGCTGACCAATGGGGAAGGAACTCACATCCGGCTCTTGAAGCGGAATTCCTCCACCCCCTCTTAACTGACCGACCGCTTCCTGAACTACAGCTCCCAGAATTCAGCGGGCTCAAAAAAAAAAAAAAGCGCCACCGGACTACATTTCCCAGGATGCCCCGAGCAGGACTTCCCTTTTCTTCCCCCAGGGACGTGGCGACCAGCCAGAACTCGGGGTTATTTCCGTAAACACCCTGGTCTGCTCCAAGGCCTGTCCGGTTCTCCAGTTCTTCCTGATCCACTAAGCGCCTTAAACAGGGTGCCCAGCTAACCCTTGACCTTAGGGTGACCTCTGACCCCAGTCTTAGGGAGCACCTCCCATTCCAGAGAGCCAGTCAGATGCCCACTCTCTCCACCAGCCCCCCCCACCCCCCAAAAAAAAAAGTCGGCTGCAGTTGACTGTGAGCCCCGATCTCGGCTTGCAATCTTGGATTCCCCTTTGACCCTTGACCTCCAGTAACCCCTAAAGTCTGGTTCACATTATGCCCCCCCCCACTCACCCCCAGTTCCCTAGGAACCCCTGGCTGTTGTGAGTTCCGGACCCATTCCACCCCCTTAGATCCCTCCCCCCCAATTTGCTGACCCCTTTGTTAAGCAGATGGAGACACACACCCCCGAGATGCATTCCACGATCAGTGTGAAAAATTTATTTTTTGGGGGGGAGGAGGGGAGCGGGCGTCGAGACCCCAATCTCTGTCTCCACCCCCACTCGGAGCACAACCCACATGGCACTGAAAATTTGCTTGCAAAAGTTAAGGAAAAAAAAGTTTGCTTGCAAAAATTTTTTAAAAAAGAAAAGTTTGCTTGCAAAGATTTTTTAAAAAGAAAAGAAAGTTTGCTTGCAAAGATTTTTTTAAAAAGTTTGCTTGCTCCTTAACCGCCAGCAGGTGGGGCCAGGTCCCTGCAGAACTATCCGTCAGGGTGTGGGCTCCCGAGTTGGGGTGGGTGTGATGGTGGTGTGTGTGTTGCGGGGGGGGGGGGGGGGTACTCAGCACTTTGCTGACCCTGTGGGGGGGGGGGCGGGGGACCTCCCCCACCTCCAGAGAAGCCACAGACTTCCTTAACTCCCAGGGATCCAAGATTTGGAAGAGGCTTAAAATCCCTATTCCCCCCCCCAAAAAAAAAAAAATCCTGGTGCAAACTTGTGCAACCAGACACCCCTGCAAATTTTTTTTTTTAAACTAATGGGTGCCTGGGCCCGGCGCCCCAAGGACGGCCTGTCCCCAGTTTCCAATTGCAGACTTGGGGGGGGGGATGCGGAAGGCAGGATGCGGTGGGGGTGTTAATGGACCGGGCCTAGGCGGGAGACAGGATCGAAGTCCTCCTCCCTTCCGCCCTGCGGCCGGACGGCCCATTAGTGTCGCGCCTGGGGGTGGGGGGGGTGACCTCGGATCGTCCCCTGCCACGAGGTTGGGGAGGGCCGGGAACAAGACGAGAGGCCTGAATGGGGTGAGGATCCTGTCAATTTGGTCTTTGGCGCCTGGGCCCAATAGAAGGAACGGGAGGGAGGTTCAGGAAGGTGAAAGAGAGGAAGAACAATCTAGGGGCGGGACGTGGGTGGGGAGCAGCGCAGGAAAGCGGGAGATTGGAAGAGCGGGAAGGGGCTAAGGCCTTTAAGGGGTCGTGCTCCTTTAAGACGGGGGCGTGGCCTCCGGTCGACCCCGCCTTTCGTGAGGCCACGCCCCTTTCCGGGACGCTGCCTTGGAACTCGGCGGGGGCGTGGCCCAGCTTCTTCTCCCCCCACCTCATGGGGGCGTGGCTAACTGTGCGGTGGGCGGGGTCCGCCCGTGGTGGGCGGGGCCGGGCGCACCGCCCTGGGTTGTAAGTCCCTAGGGCGCGCGGCGGGGACTGGGTGCGGCGGGGGGGTGGGGGGGGCGCAACAGCATGGATTGGGGCACCGAGCTGTGGGTGAGTCCCCCCGCGGCTGAACCCCATCTTCCTCTTTCCTGGGGTGCAGCCCCGTCTAGGGTCTCCTCGCCTCCCCCCTTCCACCCACTGGACTCGTCCCTGGTGGGTGGGTGGGTGTAGGGGGGGAGGGTTTGCCCATTGCAATTTGGGGGTACCCCGCTGTCTGGAAGCCCCGGAGGGAAATGAAGGGGGGTGGGTGGAAGGGTGCTTTGGAGGTGACAGCGGAGGGAAACTGAGCCAGCAAACCGCCCGCCCTCTCTCCTTTTCCCAGTCCCCAGACGTGCAGCCCTGGGCCGTGGCCGGGGAGACCGGGAGAGGTCACCTATTTTGAGCCGGGCGGTTTATCTTACGGCCCCTGGGTCCCTGCCCGCCGCCCGCCTGTCCACTCCGGGTGCGGGGGGTGCAGGGGGTGGTGGGGCACTTCCAGCCTCACGTGGGACCCGAGCCCTCCCCGCCCTGCCCTGCCCTGCCCTGCCCTGCTCTGCCCGGCCCTGCCCGGCCACCTCCTCCCTCTGGGGGTGGGGGGAGACAGGGACACTCCAGAGGCCAAAGTGTGGGTGGGTGGGGGGCTTCTCAGGCCCCTACAGGCAGCCCCAGCCTCTGGGAAGCCCCCTCCCCACATTAACTCTGGTTTGGCCCCCGCCTGGGTGGGGGTGGGGGGACAGGGACACTCCAGAGGCCAAAGTGGAGGGGGGCGACCCCCTTCTCAAGTTTGACTTCTGGCCCTTTCCCCCTTCCCCCCACTACAGACACCCCCCCCCCCAGGGCTCTGGGAAGGACTGCCCCCCAACCTCAGTTTTGGAAAACCACCCCCCAAAAAAGAAAAAAAGAAATTCCCCACCTGGCCCAGGCTGGACCTCTTAACCTTTTGCACTTTCTATGGGGAGAGGGGAAGATTCCCTGGGGATGGGGGGGGGCTTGAGGTCCTCAGACCTCCATCACCACCACCACCACCACCACCACCACCTCCCTCCCGTTTTCCCCAACTTTGGAATCTCTTTACGCAGCTACAAGGGAAGGAACTTCTCCTTGGGGGGGGAGGAAGAAGGGGGGACAACTAGAAGCAGCATATGGATTCCCCCCCCTGAACGATAGTGCTGGAACACCCACCCACCCCCCATCCTCACACCAACTTCACGCCTCCAGCTATTAGGGCCCCCCCACCCCGCAAAAAAAAAAAAAAGAAAGAAAAAGAAAGAAAGAAAAAGAAAAAAGCCAAATAAAATTAATTAAAAAGCAACCCTGCTCCTCGGTCCCTGACTCACGCCAGGCCTGCCGGATTTTCCGGAATCTGGGGGTGTGTGTATGTGAAGCGGGGGGAGTCAGGGGAGCCCCGGCCTGGGGGTGCAAGGGGAGGAATGGCTGGGGCTGGCCAAAGTGGGGACCCCCCACCCCCGTCACCAGCTTCCTCACACCCCTGTCTGTCTCAGTCTCTCCCCTCCCTTCCCTCCACCTCCTTTTTTTTTTTTTTCCTAGAGTGACCCCGCCCAGCCCAGGCTGTCTGGCCCTTCCTGGGAAAGGAGGGGCGGGGGGGTTCCCGCGGCTTCCTGCCTCCCCCCCCCAAACACACTCACCCCTGCCAGGCAGGGCGGGGAAAACACTGCTCCCTCCCGGAGCTCGGTGCCTCCCTGGGCTGCCTGCAGGGCTCAGTCCTTTTGATGGGAGGGGGTCCCCCTCACCCCTCACCCTTCACTCCCTGACACCCAGTCCTCTCATTCTGTACCCCAACCAGGATCAGTTCGAGGTTCTAGAGAGACACACGCAATGGGGACTCGACCTGCTAGACAGATATGTCAAGTTTGTGAAAGAAAGAACCGAGGTGGAACTCGCTTATGCCAAACAGCTGCGGTGAGATTCCGCTTCCCTCCCCAACAATCCCAAAAAGGGGTTGCAGTTAAAGAGGGAGCTTCAAACCTATGACATCCAACTTCCCCCCTTCCCTTTCCCCTTCCCATTTCTTTATAGGGGCCTGGTCAAGAAATATCTCCCCAAGAGACCATGCAAAGACACAGAATCCAAGTAAGAATTAAATTAATAATTGGGGGGGGGATTGCTATGGGGGCGTCCAGGTCCTTCTCCTCTCCCCCGCCTCTTTCTACCTCTCTCTCCTTCTCCTCTAGTTGAAACTAAGAGCACAGGTATTTAAACACACACACACACACACAGCTCAGATTATCTGGGCTGAACCTTCCTTCCCCCACCCCCACCGCCATCCCAAATCCTGATTTTTCTCCTGAAGCCTCTGGCTATAACCCACAGGTTGGCCTTGTGTGTCGGCATTCTCCTCACCTGGAAGGAAACTGGGAGTGAACCGGGAACCACCTGGGAGGAAGGGTGGGTCTGGACCTGAGCCCAGCTCAGCTGCAAAAAGAAAAAAAAAAAGGGGAAAGAAAAAAAAAGGTGAAGGGATTTGGGGTCTTTCTCTCTTTATTCTTCTTATCATCTTTATATATATATTTTTTTTATTTTATTTATTTATTCCCTTTTGTTGCCCTTGTTGTTTTATTGTTGTAGTTATTATTGTCGTCATTGTTGGATAGGACAGAGAGAAACGGAGAGAGGAGGGGAAGACAGAGAGGAGGAGAGAAAGACAGACACCTGCAGACCTGCTTCACCGCCTGGGAAGCGACTCCCCTGCAGGTGGGGAGCCGGGGGCTCGAACCGGGATCCTTATGCCGGTCCTTTGTTTTGCGCCACCTGCGCTTAACCCGCTGCGCTACAGCCTGACTCCCCTTTATATATATATTTTTAGTTATTTAAATTGTGATTTAGGTATTCTTGGGTAGAGACAGAGAAATGGAGAAAGGAGGAGGGGATAGAGAGAGACAGAAGGACGTCGGGCGGTGGCGCAGCGGGTTAAGCGCACGTGGCACAAAGCGCAAGGACGGCAGAAGGATCCCGGTTCGAGCCTCCGGCTCCCCACCTGCAGGGGAGTCGCTTCCCAGGCGGTGAAGCAGGTCTGCAGGTGTCTGTCTTTCTCTCCCCCTCTCTGTCTTCCCCTCCTCTCTCCATTTCTCTCTGTCCTATCCATCAACAATGACATCAATAACAACAACAATAATAACTACAATAAAACAAGGGCAACAAAGAGGAATAAATATTTTTTAAAGAGAGACACCTGCAGCCCTGCTTCACCCTTTGTGTAGTCTCCCCCTGCAGGTGGGGACTGGGGGCTCGAACCAGCGACCTTGCGCACAGAAAAAGGTTTTCAGTCCACTTGGTGTGAATATTCTTTGCTCTTTGAAGATGGATATATTTAGTTAATGAGAGATAGGACCAAGTGACGGGGAGCTTCCTGGGAGTCAGTTGCCAGAAGGGGGCTGTCTTTCTCATAAATAAATAAATCTTAAAGGGTGGATGGAGCAGAATAGAATGTTATAATATGGGACAAATGGTGTACACGTTGGTAGGATGGGATAGGATAGAACTAGAATAGAGTAGAATGGAATAAGGACAGAATAAGATGGAATAGAGTAGAATCAGGATGGAACAGAATAGAATAGAGTCAGGACGGAACAAAATAGAATCAAGATAGAATAAAGTATAGAATAGAATTAGAATCGAATCGAATCAGGATGGAATGGAATAGAACAGAACAGAATCAGGATGGAACAGAGTAGAATAAAATCAGGATGGGGGGAGTCGGGCGGTAGCTCAGCGGCTTAAACGCACATGGCGCAAAGCGCAAGGGCCGGCGTAAGGATCCCAATTCAAGCCCCCGGCTCCCCACCTGCAGGGGAGTCGCTTCCCAGGCGGTGAAGCAGGTCTGCAGGTGTCTGTCTTTCTCTCCCCTCCCTCTCTGTCTTCCCCTCCTCTCTCCATTTCTCTCTCTCTGCCCTATCCAACAACGACGACATCAATAATAATTACAACAATAAGACAACAAAAGGGAATAAATAAACATAATTTTTTTTAAATCGGTGGAACAGAATAGAATAGAATCTGGATGGAACAGAATAGAATAGATTCTGGATGGAATAGAATAAAATAGAATCGGGATGGAACAGAATAGAATAGACTCTGGATGGAATAGGATAGGATAGGATAGAATCAGAATGGAATAGAATAGAACAGAACAGGATAGGATATGGTAGAATGGAATAGAACAAGGTTGAACAGTACAGAATATGTTAGAAGGAACCAGGCAGTGACACGCCTGGTTGAGCGCACCTGTTACTTTGTGCAAGGACCCAGGTTCAAACCCCCTGGTCCCCATCTGCAGGGGGAAAGCTTCCCGAGTGGTGGAGCAGGGCTGCAGGTGTCTCTCTGTCTCTCTCCCTCTCTCTCTCTCTCAATTTCTCTGTCGCTCTCAAATCATAAAGCCATCAGAGGAATTGATGGATGTCTGTGGGGGGACGGGGAGGACTTGGAGGGGCTCGCCGGGGCCTCTGACCTCTCTCCCCCCCACCTCGCTCCCCTCACACACAGGTTCAGCCAACAACAGTCGTTCGTGAAGATACTGCAAGAAGTCAATGACTTCGCCGGCCAGCGGGAGCTGGTGGCTGAGAACCTGGGTGTCCGAGTGTGCCTGGAGTTGGCTAAGTACTCCCAGGAGATGAAGCAAGAGAGAAAGATGGTGAGTGACGGACCCAGGGTGGGGAGGGAGAGAGGGAGGGAGAGAGGGAGGGGACCCCCCCCCCACCAGAGTCTCCCTGAAGACGGAGCCTTCACGCTCTGCTTTCCACAGCACTTCCAGGAAGGCCGGCGGGCTCAGCAGCAGCTGGAGAATGGCTTCAAACAGCTGGAAAACGTGAGTGGCCAACTCCTCTCCATGCTTCAGAACCCCAGCCACGGTGCCCCGTCTCTCCGTCGAAAACTTGCGGGGGGTGGCGGGTGGGGTGGGAGTTGGATGGGCGGCGGAATGATCGTCCTAGGTTTGAACTCGGGCCTCTCTGCATGAGACAAAGCTCAGGAGCGGGGGTCTTTCTCTCTAGCTATCTCTTTCTTTTGTCTCTGTTTCTAACTTCGGTGGCGGGGCAAGGGTGGGTGTTGGGAATCAAGAAAAGGAAAAGAAAAAAAAGGTCAGTGGCCAGATAGTGGTGCACTTAGTTGAGCGCACACGTTGCTGCTTAAGAGGAACTCAGTTCAAGCCCCCTCGTCCTCACCTACCAGGGGGGAAAGCTTCGCGAGCGGTGAAGCAGGGCTGCAGGTGTCTCTCTGTCTCTTTCTCCCTCTATCTTCCCCTTCCCTCTTGATTTCTGGCTGTCTCTATCCAATACATAAATAAATAAAGAGAATAATCTTTTTATTTTAATTGAAAAAAATGCCAGGAGTCGGGCGGTAGCGCAGCAGGTTAAGCACACGTGGTGCAAAGCGCAAGGACCGGCATAAGGATCCCGTTTTGAGCCCCCGGCTCCTCACCTGCAGGGGAGTCGCTTCACAGGCGGTGAAGCAGGTCTGTAGGTGTCTGTCTTTCTCTCCCCCTCTCTGTCTTCCCCTCCTCTCTCCATTTCTCTCTGTCCTGTCCAACAACAAAGACATCAACAACAATAATAACTACAGCAACAATGAAAAACAACAAGGGCAACAAAAGGGAAAATAAGTAAATATATAAAAAAGAAATTCTTCCAATAAAGGTGGGGTTGTCATGCTGGTACCTACCCCCGGCGATAACCCTGATGGCAAAAGAAAAAGGGAGGGGGGGGCAGGCTATGGCATTCCTAGCTAAGTGCTCACATTACAGTGCACAGGGACCCGGGTTCGAGCTGCAGGTCCTCACCACCTTCAGGGGAGAAACTTCAGAGTGCTGGAGCAGGGCTGCAAGTGTATTTCTTTTTTTTTCTGCCTCCAGGGTTATCACTGGGGCTCAGTGCCTGCACCATGAATCCACTGCTCCTGGAGGCCATTTTTCCCCCTTTTGTTGGCCTTGTTGTAGCCATGTTGTGGTTATTATTGTTGTTGATGTTGTCGTTGTTGGACAGGACAGAGAGAAATGGAGAGAGGGAGGGGAAGACAGAGGGGGGAGAGAAAGATAGACACCTGCAGACCTGCTTCACTGCCTGTGAAGCGACTCCCCTGCAGGTGGGGAGCCGGGGGCTCGAACCGGGATCCTTATGCTGGTCCTTGGTTTTGTGCCACCTGCGCCTAACCCGCTGTGCCACAGCCCGACCCCCTGCAAGTGTCTTTCTCTCTCTCTCTCTCTCTCTCCCTCCTCTGTCAATTTCTCTCTATCTGTATCCAATAAATAAATAAATGTTTTTATAAAAGGGAAAGTTAAAAAAAAGCAAACTCCTATGCAGTTGTCAAAACCCCAGCTGTGGTGCCCCAAACCCTCGGGAGGGAATGTTCCCAGCAGGCCCTTGTTCCTCCCCCCACCCTATGGGCTGGGCTTTTGGGGGGGGGGGCTTCTTCCCCAGCTGGGTCCCTCGGAGACCCCCTCCCTGACCTCCCCCCTCCCCCCGACTGTGTCCCCCTCGGTTCTCAAGAGCAAACGCAAATTTGAGCGTGACTGCCGGGAAGCAGAGAAGGCGGCCCAGACGGCGGAGAGATTGGACCAGGACATAAACACCACCAAGGCCGACGTGGAGAAGGTGGGGCCCTTCCAGGACGTGGGGGGGGGGGTCCAAGGCCAGCCCTCCTCCCCACCACAAAAAATATATATATACAAATTTAAAGAAATAAGTAAAAATAAACCCTCCGTGTTCCTCTCCCAGGCCAAGCAGCAAGCCCACTTCCGGAGTCACATGGCGGAGGAGAGCAAAAATGAGTACGCCTCCCAGTTACAGAGTTTCAACCGGGACCAGGCCCACTTTTACTTCTCCCAGATGCCCCAGATATTTGATGTGAGTGTCCCGTTCCCCACTGCCCAGCTGGCCAGAGCCCACGCACTCCTATCCATCCCTCCGAACCCCAGCGGCCATGCCCAGTCCCGCAACTAAAAGGCTGGACACAGTGCAGTGTCCCGAGTGTCTCTCATTTTCCCCTGAACTATTGACTTATTTATTAGTAATTTCCTATTGATTGTCAAAATGATGGACAAAACAGGGGTCTAACTCCACCCCGTTCCCACCGCCAGAGTCCTGTGTCCCCATTCCCTCCGGTGGAAACTGCAGGGGTTCTCCCAAAGTCACAGAGATGGGTTGACTATTATTTCTGTCACTCTCTAGATGGATATCTATTTGCCCCTTTTTTTTTCCCTTGGTCCTGCCTTCTCTTCCTTTCTAAGTCACATCTACACCTGTTACTACTTCCCGGGTGTCTCTCTGGGTCCTGATGGAATTGGGGTTCATGAGCCTTTGGTCATCTTCCCTTAATTTTTCTCCCCCTCTGGGAATATGGCCCAAAATTCTTTTCTCTCTCTCTTTATTAGTAATTTTTCTTTTAATGGTTTAATAATGATGAACAAGGAAGCCGGGTGGCAGCGCAGCGGGGTAAGCGCACGTGGTGCAAAGCACAAGGATCGGCAGAAGGATCCCAGTTCGAGCCCCTGGGTCCCCACCTGCAGGGGAGTCGCTTCACAGGCGGTGAAGCAGGTCTGCAGGCGTCTATCTTTCTCTCCCCCTCCTGTCTCCCCCTTTCTGTCTTCCCCTCCTCTCTCCATTTCTCTCTGTCCTATCCAACGTCAATGACATCAATAACAACAACAATAATAATTACAACAATAAAAAAACAAGGGCAACAAAAGGCGATAGATAAATATTTAAAAAATAATAATGATGATGAACAAGATTGTAAGATAACGGGTGCAATTCCACACAATTCCCACCACCAGAGTTCCGTATCCCATCCCCTCCATTGGAAGCTCCCCTATTCTTTATCCCTCGGGGAGTCTGGATCAAAATTCTTTATGGGGAGCAGGAGGTGGGAGGTCGGGCTTCTGTAATTGCTTCTCCGCTGGACATGGGTGTTGGTTGGCAGGGCAATTCATATCCCCTGTATATTTACTTGTTTATTTATATATTTATTTTCTTTCTATTGTATTGGACAGAGACAGAACTTGAGAGAGGTGGGGGAGACAGGGAGAGAGAGACAGAGAGACATCTGCAGCCCTGCTTCACTGCTTGCAAAGCTTTCCCCCCCTGCAGGTGAGGACCGGGGACTTGAACCCAGGGATTCAACTCAGGGCCTCACTCCAGCTGCGAGTCTTAAGGTTTTATCCACTGAGCCATCATCTCCCAAGCTGCTCTCTGTCTCTTTTGGAGAGTATCACCAGCTCTTGTCTCTCTGTGGAAGCCCCAGTTCTCAGACTGAAAGGAAGTCAGACGGCTGGGGAGCACAGTGGTTCTGCAAAGAGACTCTCCTGCCTGAGGCTCTGAGGTTCCCAGGTTCAAGCCCCAGCACCACCATCAGCCAAAGCTCAGCAGGGCTCTGGGGTGAGGGGGGAAATCCCACATATGTAAAGAGTGATTACAAATCAACAAGAAAAAAAATCAGGGCCAAGGAGACAACAGGGTGGTTCTGCAAACAGACTCTCCTGCTTGAGGCTCTGAGGTCCCAGGTTCAAAGCCCCAGCACTACCATCAGCCAGAGCTGAGCAGGGCTAAGAAAAAGAGAGAGAGAAAATAGAAAAAAGGAAACCAAGTGATAAGAATTAAAGGCCAGTTGGATACAATCAAAGAGGAACTTAAGGACATGAGCAAGTTCGAAATCTAGAATTTATTTAAATGTTTTGTGGGGGGTGAGGGGCAGATAGCAGGAGGGTTCTGCAAACAGACTCTCCTGCCTGAGGCTCTGAGTTCCCCGGTTCAATGCCCAGCACCACCCACCATCAGCCAGAGCTCAGCAGGACTCTGGGGGCAAAACCCACATATGTAAAGAGTGATTACAAATCAATAAGAAAAAACCCAGGGCCGAGGAGACAGCAGGATGGTTCTGCAAACAGACTCTCCTGTCTGAGGCTCTGAGGTCCCAGGTTCAATCCTCAGCACCACCGTCAGCCAGAGCTGAGCAGGACTCAGGTTTTAAAAAAGCAAAACAAAAAAAAAGGAACTCGAAACACATAGAGAAACTCTTCTCTCTACTGGGGATTCCCTCCTCCTCTTCCTCCAACAATTTCTGTTTATTCCTCTCAGTTCCAGCTCCCACGGCCCCTCCACTCTGCCCTAACCTTGGGGGCTGTCTGAATCAGTGCTGCGTTTGATATCTATGATGTATTTCTTTATGGATCTTAATGAGGGAGAGGGAGAGGGAGAGAGAGAGAGAACAGAGCCCTGCTGAGCTCTGGCTGACGGTGGTGCTGGGGACTGAACCTGGGTCCTCAGAGCCTTAGGCAGGAGAGTCTTTTTCTTAGTAATGAGAGAGATAGATGATTAGATAGATAGATAGAAGAAAGGAAGGAAGGAAAAAGACCAGAGCCCTGCTGAGCTCTGGCTGATGGGGGTGCTGGGGCTTGAACCTGGGACCTCAGAGCCTCAGGCAGGAGAGTCATTTTGCAGAGCCCTCCTGCTGTCTTGCCCAGTTTTCTTTCCTTTTTTTAAATTTCTTTATTGGGGAATTCATGTTTTACATTCAACAGTGAATACAATAGTTTGTACATGCATAACATGCCCCAGTTTCCCATTTAACAATACGACCCTCACTATGTCATTTATCATCCTTCATGGACCTGTATTCTCCCCACCCACCCACCCCAGAGTCTTTTACTTTGGTGCAATACGCCAATTCCATTTCAGGTTCGACTTGTGTTTTCTTTTCTGGTCTTGTTTTTCAACTTCGGCCTGAGAGTGAGATCATCCCATATTCATCCTTCTGTTTCTGACTTATTTCACTCAACATGATTTTTTCAAGGTCCATCCAAGATCAGCTGAAAACGGTGAAGTCACCATTTTTTACAGCTGAGTAGTATTCCATTGTGTATCTAGACCACAACTTGCTCAGCCACTCATCTGTTGTTGGACACCTGGGTTGCTTCCAGGTTTTGGCTATTACAAATTGTGCTGCCAAGAACATATGTGTACACAGATCTTTTTGGATGGATGTGTTGGGTTCCTTAGGATCTATCCCCAGGGGAGGAACTGCAGGGTCATAGGGTAGGTCCATTTCTAGCCTTCTGAGAGTTCTCCAGACTGTTCTCCACAGAGGTTGGACCAATTGACATTCCCACCAGCAGTGCAGGAGGGTTCCTTTGACCCCACACCCTCTCCAGCATTTGCTGCTGTTACCTTTTCTGATGTGTGACATTCTCACAGGAGTGAAGTGATATCTCATTGTTGTCTTGATTTGCATTTCTCTGACAATCAGAGGCTTGGAGCATTTTTTCATGTGTTTCTCCGCCTTTTGGATCTCTTCTGTGGTGAATATTCTGTCCAAGTCCTCCCCCCATTTTTGGATGGGGTTATTTGTTGTCTTGTTGTTGAGTCTGGCAAGCTCTTTATATATGTTGGTTATTGAACTCTTGTCTGATGTATGGCATGTAAAGATCTTCTCCCATTCTGTGAGGGGTCTCTTGGTTTGGGTAGTGGTTTCTTTTGCTGTGAAGAAGCTTTTATTTATTTATTTATTTATTTATTCCCTTTTGTTGCCCTTGTTTTATTGTTGTAGTTATTATTGTTGTTGTTGTCGTTGTTGGATAGGACAGAGAGAAACGGAGAGAGGAGGGGAAGACAGAGAGGGGAGAGAAAGATAGACACCTGCAGACCTGCTTCACCACCTGTGAAGCGACTCCCCTGCAGGTGGGGAGCCGGGGTTCGAACCAGGATCCTTATGCCGGTCCTTGCGCTTTGCGCCACCTGCGCTTAACCCGCTGCGCTACAGCCCGACTCCCCGTGAAGAAGCTTTTTAATTTGATGTAGTCCCATAGGTTTATACTTGCCTTAGTCTTCTTTGTAATTGCATTCGTTTCATTGAAGAGGTCTTTAAACCCTCCTGCTGTCTTCCCCGGTTTTCTCTGGAAAACTGATTCTACCCAGTGCGTCCTCCTCTGAGCAGTCCCCCCTGAGCATATCTCTCCTGGGCTGGACATCTCTGTAGGCAGAGGGCTTGTGGGGGGGAGTGTATCCTTGCTGCAGGGGGCGCCCCTGAGCCTTCTGTTTCTCCCCACTCACCCCACCCCACCCCCCTGCAGAAACTACAGGACATGGATGAACGCAGGACCACCCAGCTGGGCTTAGGATTCGGGCTCCTGTCCCAGGCGGAGCTGCAGGTGGTCCCTATCATTGCCAAGTGCTTGGAGGGGATGAAGACAGCGTCAGAAGCCGTGGATGCCAAAAATGTGGGTGCTTCCTCCCTGCCCCCCCACCCCCCAGTGGGTGGAGGAAACCGCTGCCTCCAGGCAGTCCTCTGGGATTACCTCTCTGCTGCCTCCAGGCAGTCCGCTGGGACTACCCCACACACACACCACACACATATATACCACCACCCTCCCACCCACAGGATTCCCGGGTCCTGGTAGAGTTGCACAAATCCGGTTTCGCCCGCCCAGGGGACCTGGAATTCGAAGACTTCAGCCAACCCATGAACCGGGTCCCTTCAGATAGCAGTCTGGGGGCTCCCTTGGATGGTCGGACCCCAGGCCGGGCCGCCAGGGCCAAACTCTGGCCCTTTGGGAAGAAGAACAAGGTGGTTCAAGGGTGCAGGGTGGGTGGTGGGTGGGGGGGGTGGACACGGCCTGAGGATCTTGGGGTGGGGCCCCCGCTGAGTCAGCCTGGGCGCCTGGACTCTGCATCTCAGACAGAAACTTTCCTCTTGGCCGGAAGCCCGGGGTTGAAAAGGGGGGGGGAGGGAATGAGGAAAAAAATGAGGAGGTGGGGGACAGTGGCTGGTCTAGAATTTGGGGGAGCGGGATTTCCCCCCCAAAACCAAGGGTGGGGGTCCTGACAGGTGGGATTCAGGACTAGGTGACAGCCGGGGGGAGGGGGACTGAGTCCTTCCCCCCCCCTTAAGGGTCCCCTTAGAGTCTCCCCCCCAATTCTGTCTCTTTTGGGAAACCTTTTTTTTTTTTTTTTGGTGGTGGGGGGTGTCCGGCGTCCCTGGGCCCCCTCTCTGGGTCACGCACCTGTGACAACCCCATTTTTTTTCTTCCCGGGATGACACTACCCCACCCCCACCCTTGGGTGTCAAGCTCAGCCCTCCCCCCACCCCACAGTCTTCACCTATGAACCGCCCCCCCCCCACCGTCCAGCCTGACCTTTGACCTCCTGGGGCCTCACCTGCCGCACCGGGACTCTGGACAGAAACAGAGCCTCTCTCTCTCCTTCTCTCTCCCCCCCCCATCCAGCCCCTTATTATTTTATTTATTTTTTCTTTCTTTCTTTTTTAAATTCTCTCTGTGGGTTGACTGGCTAGAGACAGCCAGACATCAAGAGGGAAGGAGAGAGACAGAGACGCCCGCAGCCCTGCTTCACCGCTCGGGAAGCTTTTCCCCTGCAGGTGGGGACCGGGGGCTCGAACCCAGGGTCCTGGCGCACTGTGATAAAGGGCTGCTTAACCGGCTGCACCGCCACCACCCCCTGGCCCCGTTTTGCTTTTTTTTTTTTTTTAAATTATTGTTACTGCTTTCTTCACCGTCAGCCCTGGCTGATGCTGGTGCTGGGCCTTGAACCTGAGACCTCAGAACCTCGGGCAGGAGAGTCTGTTTACAGAGCCATCCTGCTATATTATTATTATCATTATTATTATCTTCCCCAGAGCTCTGCTGAGCCCTGGCTGGTGGTGGTGCTGGGGCTCGAACCCGGGACCTCGGAGTCTGTGCCTGAAGAGGGGCCCCGGCCGTGGCGCCCAGCCTGTCCACCCCGGTTCTCTGTTGCTCTGTGACTCTCACTTTTTACTGTGTCCCCCGTCTGTAGTTGTTCTTAGGATTCTCTCACACCTTTTTCCTTATTCTCTCTCCTTTGCTGTGCTGTGTGTCCTCCCTTCTCTCAATTGTGTCCCTCCGTCTGTGTGTCCGTGTGTCCGTCTTTTCTGTTGCTGTTGTTTTTGTTTGTTTTTCCCTCTTCCTGGCCCCTCCCTCTCCCCTGATCTCTCTCCCTCTCCTTCTCTCTCCTTCTCTCTCCTTCTCTCTCCTTCTCTCTCCCCTCTCCTTCTCCCCTCCTCTTCTGTCTCCCTCTCTGCTGCTCCTCTCTCCCCCACCTCTCTCTGCGTCTCCGTCTCTCTCCCCTCTTCCTTTCTATCCCCGCTCCTCTCCCTCTCTCCCTCCCTTCCTCTCTGCTTCTCCCTCTATCCCCCTCCTCCCTTCTCTCCCTCCCTCTCCCTCTCTCTTCCTTTCTCCCCCTCCTCTCTCTCTCCCTCCCTGTCTGTCTCCCTCCCTGTCTCTCCCTCCCTCTCTCTCTCTCTCCCTCCCTCTCTCCCTCTCTCCCTCTCTCCCTCCCTGTCTCTCCCTCCATCTCTCCCTGTCTCTCTCCCTCCCTGTCTCTCCCTCTCTTTCTCCCTCTCTCTCCCTCCCTGTCTCTCTCCCTCCCTGTCTCTCTCTCTCCCTCCCTGTCTCTCCCTCCATCTCTCCCTGTCTCTCTCCCTCCCTGTCTCTCCCTCTCTCCCCCTCTCTCTCCCTCCCTGTCTCTCTCCCTCCCTGTCTCTCTCTCCCTCCCTGTCTCTCTCTCCCTCTCTCTCTCCCTCCATCTCTCCCTGTCTCTCCCTCTCTCCCTCTCTCTCTCCCTCTCCCTCCCTGTCTCTCTCCCTCTCTCTCCCTCCCTGTCTCTCTCCCTCCCTGTCTCTCTCCCCGTCTCTCTCTCCCTGTCTCTCTCCCTCTCTCTCTCCCTCTCCCTCCCTGTCTCTCTCCCTCCCTGTCTCTCTCCCTCTCTCTCCCTCCCTGTCTCTCTCCCTCTCTCTCCCTCCCTGTCTCTCTCCCTCTCTCTCCCTCCCTGTCTCTCTCCCTCCCTGTCTCTCTCCCTCTCTCTCCCTCCCTGTCTCTCTCCCTCTCTCTCCCTCCCTGTCTCTCTCCCTCTCTCTCCCTCCCTGTCTCTCTCCCTCTCTCTCCCTCCCTGTCTCTCTCCCTCCCTGTCTCTCTCCCTCTCTCTCCCTCCCTGTCTCTCTCCCTCCCTGTCTCTCTCCCCGTCTCCCCCTTCCCCAGCCGCGCCCCCCGTCCCCCCGCCCCATGGCCGCGGCCGAGTCTCTGCGGAGCCGCCTCAGCGCGGCGTCTGTGTGTCTGTCTCTGTCTGTGTCTCTGTCTCTCCGCGGCCTCCGAGCCGGAGGGGTAAGTGGGGGAGGCGCCCGGGTGACCCGCCCCTGGGAGCCGGTGGTCGGCCGGCCGGTGGGTGAGTGTCCGGTGCCCGGTCTGTCGGTCTGTCGGTCTGTCGGCGCAGACGGTGGTGAGCGAGGACTTCGGCCACCTGCCCCCCGAGCAGCAGAGGAAGCGGCTGCGGCAACAGCTGGACCACAAGAGCCGCGAGCTGCGCAAGGAGGAGGAGCAGAGGTGAGGCGGGAGGGGCGGGGAGGGGGGGCGGGAGGGGAGGGGGAGGAGCAGAGGGGAGGCGGGAGAGGGGGGAGGGGGAGAAGCAGAGGGGAGGCGGGAGGGGAGGGGGAGAAGCAGAGGGGAGGTGGGAGGGGTGGGGGAGGAGCAGAGGGGAGGGGGAGAAGCAGAGGGGAGGCGGGAGGGGCGGAGGGGAAGGGGAGAAACGGGAGGCGGGAGGGGCGGGGGAGGAGGGGAGGGGGAGAAGCAGAGGGGAGGCAGGAGGGGCGAGGGGAGGCAGGAGGAGCTGAGAAGGGGGAGGGGACAGAGGAGAGGGCGGGCAGAGAGGAGAGGGGGAGGGACAGAGGTGAAGGGGAGGGGTCTCCAGGAGCACGGGTAAAGAGGTAAGGGGACCCCAGGACCAGGGGTGAGGAGTGAGGGGACCCAGAACAGGGGTGAAGAGTGAGGGGACTGGACCCAGAACAGGAGTGAGGAGTGAGGGGAGTGGACCCAGAAGAGGGGTGAGGAGTAAGTGAACCCTGGGACCAGGGGAGAGGGGTGACAGGACCCCAGGAGCAGGAGTGAGGGGTGAGGGCACCAGACCAGGGATGAGGGGGTGAGTGAACCCCGGGACCAGGGGTGAGGGATGAGGGGACCCAGGACAGGGGTGAAAAGTAAGTGAACCCCGGGACCAGGGGTGAGGGATGAGGGGCCCCAGGAGCAGGGGTGAGGTGGTGAAGGGGACCCCTGGATGAGGGGCGGGGTGGGGGGGGGTCTCACATGGCCCCCCCATGTGTCACTTCTTTCTCTGTCCTTTTTTCTTTAATTTTTTTATATTCATTCCCCTTTGTTGCCCTTGTTTTATTGTTGTGGTTATTATTATTGTTGTTATTGATGTCATTGTTAGATAGGACAGAGAGAAATGGAGAGAGGAGGGGAAGACAGAGAGCGGGAGAGAAAGACAGACACCTGCAGACCTGCTTCACCGCCTGGGAAGCGACTCCCCTGCAGGTGGGGAGCCGGGGGCTCCAACTGGGATCCTTCCACCTTGTTGATGAGGCTGGGGAGACTGCAGGATGATTCTGCAAATGATTCTCCTTCCTGAAGCTCTTGGGGTCCCAGATTCAATCCCCAGCACCACCATCAGCCAGAGAGGCTCTGGGTAAAATAAATAAATAATCCATCAATCAGAAACTCTGTAGACTTGCTACATACAGTCATCTCCTCCTCCTTATATATTCATTGGTATAAGAGGGGGAGAGAGAGAAAAAAAAATTTGTAATACACACACACACACACACACACGCAAACTATCGGCTATAAAAAAATAATAATCCTGCCAGATTCAGAGAGAAAAAAAATCCAGACTCTCCCAGGGAGCCAAATCCTCTTGCATAAGACAAATGATGTTGGTCCTGGGGCCCAAGCCAGCCCAGCCCTGGGGGGGGGGGGGGGGGGGAGCAGCTAGCTAACGGGTTCAACCCCAGGACATTCGCTTAAAAACTTATTTTATTTATTTTTCCTTTGTTGCCCTTGTTTTATTGTTGTAGTTGTTATTGTTATTGTTATTGATGTCGTCGTTGTTGGATAGGACAGAGAAATGGAGAGAGGAGGGGAAGACAGAGGGGGAGAGAAAGACAGACACCTGCAGACCTGCTTCACCGCCTGTGAAGTGACTCCCCTGCAGGTGGGGAGCCGGGGGCTCGAACCGGGATCCTTATGCCGGTCCTTGTGCTTTGCACCACGTGCACTTTACCCACTGCACTACCGCCGGACTCCCACTTCTGGCATTTTTAACAGGAAGTTAAAGGAGAGACCCCACAGCCCTGCCCACCCTCCATGGGCTCCCTGGGTGCTGTGCCTGGTGCTGAGAGAGGAGAGACCCCACAGCCCTGCCCACCCTCCATGGGCTCCCTGGGTGCTGTGCCTGGTGCTGAGACAGGAGAGACCCCACAGCCCTGCGCACCCTCCATGGGGCTCCCTGGGTGCTGTGCAGGGTGCTGAGAGAGGAGAGACCCCACAGCCCTGCCCACCCTCCATGGGGCTCCCTGGGTGCTGTGCCTGGTGCTGAGAGAGGAGAGACCCCACAGCCCTGCGCACCCTCCATGGGGCTCCCTGGGTGCTGTCCATGGTGCTGAGAGAGGAGAGACCCCCACAGTCCTGCCCACCCTCCATGGGCTCCCTGGGTGCTGTCCATGGTGCTGAGAGAGGAGAGACCCCACAGCCCTGCCCACCCTCCATGGGCTCCCTGGGTGCTGTCCATGGCGCTGAGAGAGGAGAGACCCCACAGCCCTGCCCACCCTCCATGGGCTCCCTGGGTGCTGTCCATGGTGCTGAGAGAGGAGAGACCCCACAGCCCTGCCCACCCTCCATGGGCTCCCTGGGTGCTGTGCAGGGTGCTGAGAGAGGAGAGACCCCACGGCCCTGCCCACCCTCCATGGGGCTCCCTGGGTGCTGTCCATGGTGCTGAGAGAGGAGAGACCCCACAGCCCTGCCCACCCTCCATGGGCTCCCTGGGTGCTGTGCCTGGTGCTGAGAGAGGAGACACCCCACAGCCCTGCCCACCCTCCATGGGGCTCCCTGGGTGCTGTGCATGGTGCTGAGAGAGGAGAGACCCCACAGCCCTGCCCACCCTCCATGGGGCTCCCTGGGTGCTGTGCAGGGTGCTGAGAGAGGAGAGACCCCACAGCCCTGCCCACCCTCCATGGGGCTGCCTGGGTGCTGTGCAGGGTGCTGAGAGAGGAGAGACCCCACGGCCCTGCCCACCCTCCATGGGGCTCCCTGGGTGCTGTGCATGGTGCTGAGAGAGGAGAGACCCCACAGCCCTGCCCACCCTCCATGGGGCTCCCTGGGTGCTGTGCCTGGTGCTGAGAGAGACCCCACAGCCCTGCCCACCCTCCATGGGGCTCCCTGGGTGCTGTGCAGGGTGCTGAGAGAGGAGAGACCCCACAGCCCTGCCCACCCTCCATGGGCTCCCTGGGTGCTGTGCAGGGTGCTGAGAGAGGAGAGACCCCACAGCCCTTTGCAGTGTGCTGGGAGAGGAGATAAAGAGTTTCCCGGGGAGTCCGGCCGTAGCGTAGCAAGTTAAGCGCAAGTGGCGCAAAGCACAAGGACCGGCATAAGGATCCCGCTTCGAGCCCCCGGCACCCCACCTGCAGGGGAGTCGCTTTCTCTCTGTCCTATCCAACAACAACGACAGCAACAACTACCAACAATAATAATTACGGCAATAAAACAAGGGCAACAAAAGGGAATAAATACATAAATATTTTTTTAAAAACTTTAAAAAAAATAGATTTTCCCTCTGGCACATGAAATACCAGGGCTAGAACTCAGGACCTTGTGCCTGAGAGCTCAGTGCTTTATCTACACCCGCCTCCCACATGCTTCTTTTTTAAGTGACTTCAAGATTTTTTTTTTCATTCCCTCCAAGATTATTACTGGGCGTTGGTGTCTGCAGGTCTAAAGCCGCTGCTGTTAGTGGCCACTAGTTTCTCTTTGATTGGCTAGAGACAGAGAGAAATTGAAAGGGAAAGGGGGAGATAGAGAGGGAGAGAGACAGAGAGACACCTGCAGCCCTGCTTCACCACTTGCAAAGGTTTCCCCCTGCAGGCGGGGACCAGGGGCTCGAACCCGGGTCCTTGAGCACTGTCACATGTGTGCTCAACCAGGCGCACCATGGCCCTCCTTATATTTTTACTTTGATGAGAGGGAGAGGGAGGGAAGACGGAGTGTCACTCAGCCCTCAGCCATGCCATGGGGGCTTGAACCCGGGTCCTCAGTGACCTCAATCATGCCAGTTTCTTGCATACCCATCCGTCTCCATCCGTCCATCTGTCTGGCCCACAGGGAAGCCTTGAAGAAAATGAAGGATGTATATGAAAAGACACCCCAGATGGGGGACCCCGCCAGCCTGGAACCCCGGATCGCCGAAACCCTTCAGAACATCGAGCGTTTGAAGCTGGAGGTTCAAAAGAATGAGGTCAGACACGGGGCCTGCGGGGGACCTTGGGGGGTGTGTGGGGACATTGGGGGGACTCCGGGCTTACCCCAGCTGCTTCTCATGAGAAAGTTTGTCAGGGTCGGGCAGCGGTGCACCTGATTAAGAGCTCATATTCCAGTGCGCAAGGCCCCAGGTTCAAGTCCCCGGTCCCCACCTGCAGGGGGAAAGCTTCTCGAGTGGAGAAGCAGGGCTGCAGGGGTCTCTCTGTCTCTCTCCCTCTAGCTCCACCTTCCCTCTCACTTTCTGTCTTTATCCAAGAAATAAATAAAAGATACTTTAAAAAAAAACATCCGTTACCAAGCCACTAATTAAAAAAAAAAAAAAGATAAAGGGCTGGGGAGACAGCAGGAGGGTTCTGCAAAAGCCTCTCCTGCCTGAGGCTCTGAGGTCCCGGGTTCAATCCCCAGCACCACCATCAGCCAGAGCTGAGCAGGGCTCTGGAGGAAAAAAATAAAATAAAATAAAATATGCCATTGGAATGTTCTAGGAAACTAAATAGATACGATCAATTATTAGTTGGATGGTGAACTTGTTTGGTTTCTTGGTGAAAACTTTTTGGTTCATTCTCAAGCCAGGCAAGAAAGCCACACCAAAAATGCTGAAGGAAAGAAAGAGGAAGGAAGAAAGGGAGAAAAAGAAAGAGAGAGAGAGAGAGAGAGAAAGAAAAAAGGGAGAGAAAGAAAGGGGAGCCAGGAGGTGACACACCTGGTTGAGCGCACATGTTACACTGTGCAAGGACCCAGGTTCAAGCCCCCAGTCCCCACCTGCAGGGGGGAAGCTTTGTGAGTGGTGAAGCAGGGCTGCAGGGGTCTCTCTCCCTCTCTACCTCCCCCTTCCCTCTCAATTTCTCTTTGTCTCTACCCAATAATGAAGAAAATTAAAGAGAGCAATAAAAAATAAAAGTTTGGTGACATTGACAGCTCAGTTACCTCAGGCCCTGTCTTCTTCAATTCTTTTCTTTTTTTTTTTTAATTTTTTTTTTTTTTTGCCTCCAGGGTTATTGCTGGGCTCGGTGCCTGCACCACGAATCCACTGCTCCTGGAGGCCATTTCTCCCCTTTTGTTGCCCTTGTTTTTTATTGTTGTTGTTTTTGTTGATGTTGTCATTGTTGGATAGGACAGAGAGAAATGGAGAGAGCAGGGGAAGACAGAGGGGGAGAGAAAGACAGACACCTGCAGACCTGCTTCACCGCCTGTGAAGCGACTCCCCCGCAGGTGGGGAGCCGGGGTCTCGAACCGGGATCTTTAAGTCGGTCCTTGCGCTTTGTGCCATGTGCACTTAACCCACTGAGCTACTGCCTGCCCCCCGTTTTTTAAATCACTTTATTTTTTTTTCACCACTTCCTGTCACCAAAGGTCTGTGGACGTCCCCATCCTCACCCCCAGAGGTAACCACTATAGTTTTCCCATAGTCTTGGAAATAGGTGGTCTTTTTTTTTTCTTTCCCATTCATATGATCAATTCTCCTTTTTGTTCCCTTCCATTTTTTTGTTTTTAGTTGAACCCAGGTTTTTGATTTTTAATTAACTAATTAATTTCACAGGACAGAGAGAAATTGAGAGGGGAGAGGGAGATAGAGAGGGAGAGAGACACCTGCAGCCCTGCTTCACCGCTCAGGAAGCTTCCCTCCTGCAGGTAGAAACTGGGGCCTCGAACCCGGGTCCTTGTACATGGTAACAGGTGCACTCAGCTCAAGGCTGACCCCTTGGGGGGGGGGGGGTCACTTATTCTTTAAGTTTATTTCTTTATGGGTTAGAGACGGACATAAATTGAGAGGGGAGGGGGACGCTAGACAGGGCGAGAGACAGAGACACCTGCAGCCCTGCTTCACCACTCACGAAGTCTCCCCCCTGCAGGTGGGCACCGAGGGGCTCGTACCCGGGTCCTTGCTCATGATGCTGTGTGTGCTTAAGCAGGTGCACCACCACCCTGCCCCTTAAATAAATATTTTGGAAATGAAGAAGGGAAAAGTCTCTCTCGTGTCAGGGACTTGTCAGAACAGAAGTGGGCTCCCCCCCCCCCAGAATGTGTTCTGGCCCCAGCCCCTCCCCCTCTTCTGTCTCCCCAGGCCTGGCTGGCCGAAGCGGAGAGTCGGGTTCTGAACAATCGGGGGGACGCCCCCGCCCGGCAACCCCGGCCCCCCGACCCCCCATCCACGGCCCCCCCAGACAGCAGCGGTGGAAGCAGCGCCAGCGGGTCCCAGGACAACAAAGAGAGGTGACCGGGGTCGGGGGGCTGCTGGGTAGAGGGTTGCCCCCCTCACCTCAAGGTGGGAGCCCCCCGAGTCCCGTCCTCACCGGCCGTGTGTGTGTGTGTGTGTGT
The DNA here is from genome assembly GCF_950295315.1 of Erinaceus europaeus. Classification (NCBI taxonomy): domain Eukaryota; kingdom Metazoa; phylum Chordata; class Mammalia; order Eulipotyphla; family Erinaceidae; genus Erinaceus; species Erinaceus europaeus. The sequence continues at coordinate 2,489,977 of NC_080184.1, forward strand.
GTCCTTCACCCAGCTCTGAGGAGCCCCCATCAGAGGACGCCCCCGACACCCCCATCTACACGGAGTTCGATGAGGACTTTGAGGAAGAGCCTGCGTCTCCCATCGGTCACTGTGTGGCCATCTATCACTTCGAAGGTCGGGCTGGACGTGGGGGGACAGTGGGGAAGGGGGGGGGACCCAGGCGCCCCCGTCCGCTTCCTAAGGGTTTGTTTATTAATGATTCATGAAGGGGAGAGGAGAGAATGAAGCAGAAACGGGAGAGGAGGAGGAGGGAGAGAGAGAGAGCTGAGTAAGTAGGACAGGGGAAGAGAAGGGAGAAGAGAGAAAATGCAGAGAGACAGAGAAGGAAAAAAGAGGACAGAGGAGAGACAGATGGAGGGAGAGGGGGGAGAAAGAGAAGGAAAGAGGGACAGGGAGAGAGAGAGGCGGGGAATGGGGAAAGAGGAGGAGAGAAAGGGAGAGGCGGAAAAGAGGAGAGGAGAGAGAAGGGGAGAGAGGCAGAGAAAGGGAGAGAGGAGGAGGAGGGAAGAACGGGTGAGGGGCAGAAAGAACGGGAGCAGAGAGGAAGAGGTGAGAGAAGATAGGACAGAAGAGAGAGAGAGAGGAGACGGAAAGGAAGAAAGGGAATAGACGAGAGACTCCTTCCAGCACCTGAGAGTCTAGTGTTTTATCCACTGCTACCTCCTTGTATCTCGCCCTGTTCTCCCTCCCTCCCTCCCTTCTTTCCTCCCTTCCTTTCTTCCATCCATCCTTCTCTTTCAGCGGAGCTCAAACCCCCCAGATCCCGGTACACTTGGCCACGTGTTCATTTCCCTCCTTGCTCTTGACCAAGCAAGGAGGCACAAGACACCCGGCACCCAGAGCTTGAGCTTCCCCCGTGCCTGGGTGGCTCTCCACGTGGTACCTGGGCTGCAGCCCTGCCCGGCTGCGTCACACCCTCCTGTCCCTGTGTCCCCCCAGGCTCCAGCGAGGGCACCATCTCCATGGCCGAGGGTGAGGACCTGAACATCATGGAGGAGGACAAAGGAGACGGCTGGACCCGGGTTCGAAGGAAACAGGGAGGCGAGGGCTACGTACCTACCTCCTACCTCCGCGTCACGCTCAACTGAAGCTGAGGAGGGGGACCCCCACCCCCCAGGATCTGTGCACTTTATCTCTGCCCCCCACCCCCACCGTGGCTTCAGCTCAGACCTGCTGCTCTGTCCTGCGTCGCCCCCCCACACACACACACACGCCCCCACCCACCCCCAATGTATATATTCCCGCCACCTCGAACCCAGACTCCTGCCTCTCTCCTCGGGCTGTTCCCTTTCATAATATATAAAGATCTATTAAAACAACAAGAAATCAAATGATTCCCAAGTTTTTGGGACGGGGGTAGGGGGTGTGAGGAATCCATGTCTGTTCCACAGATCTCCAAGGACCCAGAAACAGCTCACCCGGTAGGGTGCACACCTTCCCAATTCCCCCTGTTCTGCATGGGAGGACCCTGCATATATGTGGGGGTGGGCTTCATTCATAGGTGCTGGGGTGTCACTGTGTCTCCTCACACAGTTTAGGGGGTGGGGGAGAGACAGCATCATGGTTCTGCAAAGAGACTCTCCTGCCTGAGGCTCTGAGTTCCCCGGTTCAATGCCCAGCACCACCATCAGCCAGAGCTCAGTAGGACTCGGGGGGACCTCACATATGTAAAGAGTGATTACAAATCAATAAGAAAAATAAGGACTAGGGAGACAACAGGATGGTTCTGCAAAGAGACCCTCCTGACTGAGGCTCTGAGGTCCTGGATTCAATCCCCAGCACCACCATCAGCCAGAGCTGAGCAGGGCTCTGATTTTAAAATAATGATAATAATAAAAATCTAAGACAGTGACATAGGCAATGCAAATGTGTGTGTTTCCACTCAGAATCGAAATTTGCCTTTAAATTTTTTCTTTTTACTTACTTTTAAACTTTTTATGTTATTTTTTTTCTTGTTTTTTAATTCATTTTTTAAATATTTAATTTATTTATTCCCTTTTGTTGCCCTTGTTTTATTGTTGTAGTTATTATTGTTGTTGTCATCGTTGTTGGATAGGACAGAGAGAAATGGAGAGAGGGGGAGAGAAAGATAGACACCTGCAGACCTGCTTCACCACCTGTGAAGCGACTCCCCTGCAGGTGGGGAGCCGGGGTTCGAACCGGGATCCTTATGCGGGTCCTTGTGCTTTGCGCCACCTGCGCTTAACCCGCTGCGCTACAGCCCGACTCCCTTTTTATGTTATTTTTAAGTTGAGAAATTGGAGCCGGGTGGTGGCGCTCCTGGTTGAGCACACATGTTACAGTGCTCAAGGACCCGGGTTCAAGCCTCCGTCCCCACCTGCAGGGGGAAAGCCTCATGAGTGGTGAAGCAGGGCTGTGGGTGTCTCTTCTGTCTCTCTCTTATCTCCCCATTCTCTCCTATCTCTCCTATCGTTCTCATAAAACCTTAAAAAAAAAAACTTAAAAAAAATATTCCCTTTTGTTGCCCTAGTTGATTTATTATTGTAGTTATTGTTGTCATTATTGGATAGGACAGAGAGAAATGGAGAGAGGAGGTCACCGCCTGGGAAGCGACTCCCCTGCAGGTGGGTAGTCAGGGCTCGAACCGGGATCCTTGTGCTGGTCCTTGTGCTTTGCGCCCCCTGCACTTAACCCGCTGCGCTACCGCCAGATGCCCAATAATTTTTTTAAGTGAATAATAAATGTTTGAAAAACAAAAGAGCGAAACCTAAGAGGGTAGGAGGAGACAGAGACCTCTGCAGCCAAGTGTCACTACTCAGGAAGCTTCCCCCTGCAGGTGGGGACCCAGTGGGCCTTGAACCTGGGTCCTTGTGCATGGTAACAGGTACACTTCATTCTTTAAGTTTATTTCTTTATCGGATAGAGACAGACATAAATGGAGGAGAGGGAGAGAGACACCTGAGACCTGTGTCACCACTCAGCTTTCCCCCTGCAGGTGGGGACGGGGATGGGGGGGGGGCTTGTACCTTGGACCTTGTGCAATCAAGTGGATGCAGGACCCAAAGAAAGGCCCCTGTGGGCCCAGAAAGAGGCAGGCAGGACAGTTCTGAGCAAACACTGCAGACCCCGCCTTGCTCTCTGCACTGACCTCCACTCCCATCCCTCCCCTTGGCCCTTTGCACCATCTCCCTATGGAAAGAATATGAAACCAGGATCTGGTGACTTCAAGGGTCAAGGAAAGGTGAAGCCCGAAGCCTGCTGTGCAGATCTCCAGGAAAAAACAATGGCTGTGGACTTTACCTCAAGAGTTTTGCAAGTGACAGACAGTCCGGCCCTGGGGATTCATTCCACAAGGAATCTTTTGATCAAAGGGACATGCTGACCAAAAAAACAAAACAAAACCACCAGCAGGCCCAGAGTTAAATGGACTCTTGTTTGCAAAGTGCTGGGACTTTGGGATATCTGATTCTACCAAACCCAATGTTTAAAAATTATTTTTTTCAGTGCCAGGATCGGCGTAAGGATCCCGGTTCAAGCCCCCGGCTCCCCACCTACAGGAGAGTCGCTTCCCAGGTGGTGAAGCAGGTCTGCAGGTGTCTGTCTTTCTCTCCCCCTCTCTGTCTTCCCTCCTCTCTCCATTTCTCTCTGTCCTAGCCAACAACAACAACATCAATAACAACAACAATAATAACTACAACAATAAAAAACAAAAGCAACAAAAGGGAAAATAACTATATATATAATTTTTTTTTTCAGATATAGAGGAGAGACCCCACAGCCCTGCCCACCCTCCATGGGGCTCCCTGGGTGCTGTGCAGGGTGCTGAGAGAGGAGAGACCCCACAGCCCTGCCCACCCTCCATGGGCTCCCTGGGTGCTGTGCATGGTGCTGAGAGAGGAGAGACCCCACAGCCCTGCCCACCCTCCATGGGCTCCCTGGGTGCTGTGCCTGGTGCTGGGAGAGGAGAGACCCCACAGCCCTGCCCACCCTCCATGGGCTCCCTGGGTGCTGTGCCTGGTGCTGAGAGAGGAGAGACCCCACAGCCCTGCCCATCCTCCCTGGGCTCCCTGGGTGCTGTGCATGGTGCTGAGAGAGGAGAGACCCCACAGCCCTGCCCACCCTCCATGGGCTCCCTGGGTGCTGTGCATGGTGCTGAGAGAGGAGAGACCCCACAGCCCTGCCCACCCTCCATGGGGCTCCCTGGGTGCTGTGCAGGGTGCTGAGAGAGGAGAGACCCCACAGCCCTGCCCACCCTCCATGGGCTCCCTGGGTGCTGTGCCTGGTGCTGAGAGAGGAGACACCCCACAGCCCTGCCCACCCTCCATGGGCTCCCTGGGTGCTGTGCCATGGTGCTGAGAGAGGAGAGACCCCACAGCCCTGCCCACCCTCCATGGGCTCCCTGGGTGCTGTGCAGGGTGCTGAGAGAGGAGAGACCCCACAGCCCTGCCCACCCTCCATGGGCTCCCTGGGCGCTGTCCATGGTGTTGAGAGAGGAGAGACGCCCACAGCACCTCGTTTTAGGGCTGGTGGATGGGGCTTGGGTGGAGGAGATGGCAGCAAAGAAAATAAATCAGGAGCCAGCAAAATAGCTCACTGCTTTCTCACATGAATGACCTGGGTTCGAGTTCACTCTCTTCCACATTGAAGAAAGCTTCCGAGCTGTGGTGTCTCTCTCTTTCTGTCCTGATCCTCCTCCTCCTCTTCTTAAAAGATTTGAGGAGTTGGACGGTAGCACAGCAGGTTAAGCGCACATGTCACAAAGCGCAAGGACCCGCGTAAGGATCCCGGTTCGAGCCCCCGGCTCCCCACCTGCAGGGGAGTCGCTTCCCAGGCGGTGAAGCAGGTCTGCAGGTGTCTGTCTTTCTCTCCCCCTCTCTGTCTTCCCCTCCTCTCTCCATTTCTCTCTGTCCTATCCAATGACAACGACATCAGTAGAATAAAACAAAGGCAACAAAATGGAATAAATAAATATTTAAAAAAAGATTTACTTATTGGGTTGGGAAGACAGCACAGTGGTTCTGCGAAAGACCCTCCTGCCTGAGGCTCTGAGGTCCCAGGTTCAATCCCCAGCACCACCATCAGCCAGAGCTGAGCAGGGCTTTGGGGAAGGGGGAAGAAGATTCTTCATATGTAAAGAATTCTTACAAATTAACAAGAAGAAAAAAGGCAGGGCCAGGGAGACAGCAGAATCGTGATGCAAAATAACTCTCCTGCCTGAGGCTCTGAAGTCCCAGGTTCAATCCCCAGCACCACCATCAGCCAGAGCTGAGCAGGGCTTTGGGGAAGGGGGAAGAAGATTCTTCATATGTAAAGAATTCTTACAAATTAACAAGAAGAAAAAAGGCAGGGCCAGGGAGACAGCAGAATCGTGATGCAAAATAACTCTCCTGCCTGAGGCTCTGAAGTCCCAGGTTCAATCCCCAGCACCACCATCAGCCAGAGCTGAGCAGGGCTCTGGGGTCTCTCTGTATCACTCTCATTAAAATAAAATAAGGGTGTGGGAGGTAGATAACATACTAGTTCTGCAAAAAATATTTTTCCCCCTGAGGCTCTAAAATTCCTACGTTCTGTCTCCAGCACCAGCATCTGCCAGAGCTGAGCAGAGCTCTGAGAAATCTCTCTCTCTCTTTCTCACTGTCACTCTTTCATAAAAGAAAACCCATACAGTATACATACATTCAAAGTCAAATAATAAAGATTGGCATGACTATTAAAAAATAAAAAGTTTTTAAAATATTTTTTTATTTATTACTAGATAGAGACAGACAGAAATTGAGAAGAGAAGGGGAATGCAGAGAAAGAGACAGAGAGACATTTGCAGCCCTGCTTCACCCACCACTCATGAAGCTTTTCCCCTGCAGGTGGGGACCAGGGGCTTGAACCCAGGCCCTTGTGCACTGTAATGTGTGCTCTCAACCAGGTGTGGCACTGCCCAGCTCCAAGAAAAAAGGCTTTTAAAAAATATTTATTTATTTATTCCCTTTTGTTGCCCTGGTTGTTTTATTGTCGTAGTTATTGTTGTTGTTATTGACGTTGTCGTTGTTGGATAGGACAGAGAGAAATGGAGAGAGGAGGGGAAGACAGAGAGGGGGAGAGAAAGACAGACACCTGCAGACCTGCTTCACTGCCTGTGAAGCGACTCCCCTGCAGGTGGGGAGCCGGGGGCTCGAACTTAGGCCGGCCGGTCCTTGTGCTTTGTGCCAAGTGCACTTAACCTGCTGCGCTACCACCGGACTCCCTGAAAAATGTTTTTATAATAAACACATTTTGGTGTATTATACCAAAGGAAAAGACTCTGGGGCCCTGGGATGGGGGTGTGGGCAGTTTCAGGTCCCCTGAACATGATGGCAGAGGAAGACCTAGTGTGTCCTCTTTCAGAGGGGGTCGCTTCACAAGCCGTGTAGCAGGTCTGCAGGTGTCTGTCTCTCCCTCTCCTCTCTCAATTTCTGTCTGTCCTGGAAGCAAAAAAATAATTAATTAATAATTAATTGATTGATTAAAATAAATAAACAGACTTGGGATGCAAACTTCCTTGCGGGTGGGGGAGGGCTCGGCGGGTGTCTTGGAGGAAGCATCTGGAAGGCTGGATGGAGTGCACTGTCTCTGGGTGAAAGAAAACATTCCAGGCCTGTGGGGCACAAGAGACGTCATCTAAGCTGTCGATAAAAATCCTCAGCAATGTATGTGCCCTCCTAAGGATACTCAGATGAGTGAGAAGCGACTCTGGTACTGAGCTTTCTAAATCCAAGGCATTTTCCTGTCATAATTATCTATGTTATTATTATTATCTTACTAGAACCCTGCTCAGCTTTAGCTGATGGTGGTGCTGGGGATTGAACCTGGGACCTCAGAGTCTCAGGCAAGAGAGTCTTTCTTTTTTTTTTTTTCAGAACCATTGTGCTGTCTCCCTGCCTCTATGTTTTTTTTTTTGTTTTTGTTGATTTGTCAACACTTTTTTACATATGTGGGGTTTAAAATTAAATTAGAGTTCTGCTCAGCTCTGGCTTATGGTAGTGTTGGGGATTGAACCCGGGATCTTGGGCACATAAGCCTTGTGTTCTAATGCACTGAGTTATCTCACTGCCATCTCCTACCCCCCTCCCCCCCACACACACCTGGCAGCCTTCTAAGCCTGGCTGAGTCAGCAGGGTTCCCCTCAGGGACAGAAAGCTTTAAGGCCCACATTACAGTGCACAAGGACCTGGGTTCAAGCCCCTGGTCCCCGCCTGCAGGGGAGAAGCTTCATGAGTGGTGGAGCATGGCTGCAGGTGTCTCTCTGTCTCTTTCTATATAATTAATATTTTATTTATTATTGGACAGAGACAGAGAGAAATTGAAAGGGAAAGGGGGAGATAGAGAGGGAGAGAGACAGAGACACCTGCAGCCCTGCTTCACCACTTGCAAAGCTTTCCCCCTGCAGTTGGGGAAAGAGGGGCTTGAACCTGGGTCCTTCTTCACTGTAATGTGTGTGCTCAACCAGGTGCTCCACCGCCTGACCTCTCTCTAGCTCCCCCTTCTCCTCTCTATTTCTCTCTGTCCTATTAAATAAAGTGTTTATTTTGTTTTGTTTTGTTTTTACAAAGCCCTGCTCAGCTCTGGCTTATATAAGGTGATGCGGGAGATTGAACCTGGAATCTTGGAGCCTCAGGTATGAGAGTCTCTTTGCATAACCATGATGCTATCTACCCATGCCGAAGACAGAGATTTTTTTTTAAAAGATCATAAAAGGGGGTCCCACGGTAGTACAGCGGGTTAAGCACTCATGGCAGGTCTGCAGGTGTCGGTCTTTCTCTCCCCCTCTCTGTATTCCCCTCCTCTCTCATTTCTCTCTGTCCTATCCAACAACAACGGCAAAAAACAACAACAACGATAAACAACAAGGATAACAAAAGAGGGGGGGAAGGTCCCCAGGAACAGTGATTCCTGGTGCAGGCACTGAGCCCCAGCAATAACCCTGGAGGCAAAAAAGTAAAGGAGTCGGGCGGTAGCGCAGCGGGTTATGCGCAGGTGGCGCAAAGCACAAGGACCGGCAAGGATGCTGGTTCGAGCCCCGGGCTCCCCACCTGCAGGGAGTCGCTTCCCAGGCGGTGAAGCAGGTCTGCAGGTGTCTGTCTTTCTCTCCCCCTCTCTGTCTTCCCCTCCTCTCTCCATTTCTCTCTGTCCTATCCAACAACGAACGGCATCAACAATAACAATAATAACCACAAGGCTACAACAACAAGGGCAACAAAAGGGAATAAATAAATGAATAAGAATAAAAACAATAATAGCCGCAACAATGATAAAACGAGGGAAACAAAAGGGGGGGAGGAAATAGCCTCCAGAAGCAGTGGATTCATGGTGCAGCCCCAGCATTAATCCGGGAGGCAAAGAAAAAAAAAGGGAAGGAAGGAAGGAAGGAAGGAAGGAAGGAAGGAAGGAAGGAAGGAAGGAAGGATGAGGGCAGGGTGGGGTAGATAGCATAATGGTTATGCAAACAGACTCTCATGCCTGAGGCTCTGTCAAGTCCCAGATTCAATCCCCACCACCACCATAAGTCAGAGCTGAGCAGTGCTCTGGTAAAAAAGAGAGAGACAGACAGAGTGAGAGTGAGAGTGAGAGTGAGAGTGAGAGTGAGGAAGGAAGGAAGGAAGGAAGGAAGAAAAAGAAATCGTTAAAAAAAAAAAAAAGACGTGTTTAGCAAAAATTTCCTTCCTCTCACCACAGTGACACTGGAGAACTTTGGGAAAAGTAGAAGACAGACAATAAGGGCAACAAAAGAGAAAATAAATCAATCAATATAAGAATTAAACAACAACAACAAAAGAGAAAATAAATAAATAATAAAAATTTAAAAACAAAAGAGAAAATAAATATAAAAAACAACCACAAAAGAGAAAATAAATATAAAAAACAACCACAAAAGAGAAAATAAATATAAAAAACAACCACAAAAGAGAAAATAAATAGATATAAAATTTTTTTTAAAAAGTAGGAGACGGAGTGGAAAGGTCTGGAAAAGGCGCCCTTCCAGGTGTGTGTGAGGGGTGGGGGTGGAGGCAGGGGAGGGGTGGTGTTTGTTTGGGGAGGCATCCCGCAATGCCCGGCCTGAGGTGTGGCTGGAATGCAGGGGTGGGGTAGGGGGAGGCCCAGGCAGGGGTCAGTGTGTGCTGAGGACAAAACCCCAGGGAGTCACTGCAGGCACCTGGAGGCCCCCACAGTACCGAATGTTGAGAACAGCCCTTAGCCCGCCACCAACTGCTCCTTGTTCCGTGTAAATGTTCCCACCTGTGCCCACCCTGTGGTAACTAAATAAAGGTGGGATGAGAAAGGATCGGGGTCGCAGACTCTTCTCCCCTCGCGTGGAAGGGTGTCGTCGACCCGAGCTTAAGCTTGCTGATAAAGGCTCTTGCTGGGATGCTGGTCTTCTTTGCGTGGGGTCTGGGCCTAACAGGGCAGTGGCTCACAGGTCACTGTGCACAAAGGACCCGGGTTCGAGCCCCCAGTCCCCACCTGCAGGGGAGGAGGACAGCTTCTTCTCCTGTTTCTGCTTCTTCTCCTTTTTTTTTTTTTTTTAGCAGACCACGCCCATGAGGAGGCCAGGCCCCCAGCCAAGCTCCCAATAGACTCTCCTGCCTGAGGTCCCAGGTTCAATCCCCAACACCACCATCAGCCAGAGCTGTGCAGGACTCTGGGCTCTCTCTCTCTTTCATATCTATCTATCTATCTATCTATCTATCTATCTATCTATCTATTCATTATCTATCTGTCTTATCTAAGGCTCTGAGGTCCCAGGTTCAGTCCCCAGCACCACCATCAGCCAGAGCTGTGCAGGACTCTGGGCTCTCTCTCTCTTTCATATCTATCTATCTATCTATCTATCTATCTATCTATCTATCTATCTATCTATCTATTCATTATCTATCTGTCTTATCTAAGGCTCTGAGGTCCCAGGTTCAGTCCCCAGCACCACCATCAGCCAGAGCTGTGCAGGACTCTGGGCTCTCTCTCTCTTTCATATCTATCTATCTATCTATCTATCTATCTATCTATCTATTCATTATCTATCTGTCTTATCTAAGGCTCTGAGGTCCCAGGTTCAGTCCCCAGCACCACCATCAGCCAGAGCTGTGCAGGACTCTGGGCTCTCTCTCTCTTTCATATCTATCTATCTATCTATCTATCTATCTATCTATCTATTCATTATCTATCTGTCTTATCTAAGGCTCTGAGGTCCCAGGTTCAGTCCCCAGCACCACCATCAGCCAGAGCTGGGCAGGACTCTGGTCTCTCTCTCTCTTTCATATCTATCTATCTATCTATCTATCTATCTATCTATCTATTCATTATCTATCTGCCTTATCTAAGGCTCTGAGGTCCCAGGTTCAATCGCCAGCACCACCACTAGCCAGCTGAGCAGGGCCCTCTCCCTCTCATCCATCCTTCTCTCATCCATCCATCCATCCATCCATCCATCCATCCATCTCTCTATCCATTCATTATCTATCTCTCCTGCCTGAGGCTCTGAAGTCCCAGCTTCCATCCCCAGCACCACCACCACCACCAGCTCTGGTCCCTCTCAGAAAATCTTTCTCTCTATGTCTTGTCCTTTAAAATAAACAGATACAATATAATGATTTTTATTGTGGGTTGCTTTTAGGATGACCAAGCTGGGACCCCCCCACCACCACCCACAGCATATACAGAGCTCCCATCTTTGGGGGGGGGGATGGGGCTGACTTTCCCCCTGACCCCTTCTTATTTATTTATTTATTTCCTGACCCCTTCTTATTGGGGGGGGCACACATCCAGGGCAAGAAGGGGGTCTCACGCTCGCAGCCTAGTGGTTAAAATAATTGGCCATGAAAACCCAGGGGGAGGGAGGGGCAGAGGGAAGGGTGGTTCCAGGAAGTGATAAGAGACAGGAAATGATGGTTAATGGAATGAATGGATGACTAAGTCTACTAGGAGAGAGATAACCCCTAGGGGCAGGTAGAAGAATGGGCTTGGGACAAATTTGAGATGTGGGAGAAGGAGCCAGTAAGAATTTTTCAATTAATTAATTCATTCTTTTCACAAAAATTTACAGAACTTTCTATATGCCCTGGGCTGGGGGTGGAGAAAACTTGGTCCAATAGTCAACATGAAACACAATTCGTTTAAACCATTAAGCCCCTAATAAAAAAAATAATTTAAAGAAAGAAAAACCAATTCTCTCTCTTTCTCTTTCTATTTCGGGAGAGGGGGTGACCAGAGAAATGGAAACCAGAGATAAAAACCAAGACCTTATATATACAAAGTCTGAATTTTATCAGTCAGCTATGTCCCCCAGCTTAGAAACATAACTCCTCCTCCCCCCCAAAAAAACTATAATTATTGTTATTATCTTATTTATTTTTACCAGTCTCTGTTCAACTCTGGCTTATAGAGCTTCAAAGGGATTGAGCCTGGGAACCTCAGGACCTGAGACAGAAGAGTCTATTTGTATAACCATTACACTATTTTCCCTTTGCTGCTAAAAAGGTTTATTTATAAGAGAGAGAGGGAGAGAGAGAGAGAGAGAGGGAAGCAGGGCCTCCCTTTGGAACGTCTGATGCTGGGGATTGAACTCAGGCCCTCAGGCTTCAGAGTATAAATTCTATCCCTTGCACCCCCTCCTAGGCTGTGACATACAGTTTGATTTAAATTTACTGTGGACGTTGTTTATTTGTTTACTTATTTACTGCCGGAGCCCTGCTCAGCTCTGGCTGATGGTGGTGCTGGGGGTTGAACCTGGGATCTCTTGTTCCTTAGGCATGAAAGTCTTTTTGCATCACCATTATACCATCTCCCCAGAACTTCAAAACCAACAGTAATGCAATAGGTGAAAAAAAATCAAAATATAGATCTATAAGATAAAATAAATATATCAATACTATATTCAGAGGCAGGGGGGGTAGATAGCATCATGGTTCTGCAAAGAGACTCTCCTGTCTGAGGCCCAAAGTCCCAGGTTCAATCCGGATAGTGACACACTCGTTTGAGCGTACAGGTTACAGTGTATAGAGGACCGCGGGTTCAAGCCCTCACACCCCACCTGCTGAGGGGAAGCTGGGGAGCTTGGCTGGCTGACTCACCAGCTCAGGGTCGCCCTCTGCTGTTGGTTTTGGTCCAGAAGAGAGGAAGAGGATGATGATGGTGGTTATTGTGGCATACACACATCAACATGGTTTTTGCCAGGCTGACAATAAATACATGAATACATAAATAAATAAATAAATAAACACATAAACAAATAAGTATAATCATGGGCCCCTTGCAATATACCTAAAATAGACCTACGAGCTTTTTCCAAAACAGAGACCCCCAAATCTTCATCTGCACTATTCCAGCCCTTAGGTTCATGATTAGTTAATAATTTGTTTGGCTTTATATGTTAATTCTTCGTTCAGTCACCAGGTTCCAGATGCTAACATGATGCGACCAGACTTCCCTGGACAGAAAACCCCACCAATGTGTCCTGGAGCTCTGATTACCCAGAGCCCTGCCCCACTAGGGAAAGAGAGAGGCAGACTGGGAGTATGGATCCACCTGTCAACACCCATGTTCAGCGGGGAAGCAGTTACAGAAGCCAGACCTTCCACCTTCTGCATCTCACACTGACCCTGGGTCCACGCTCCCAGAGGGATAAAGAATGGGAAAGCTGTCAGGGGAGGGGATGGGGCACGGAGTTCTGGTGGTGGGAATTGTGTGGAGTTGTACCCCTCTTATCCTTTGGTTTTTGTCAGCGTTTTCCTTTTTATAAATAAAAATTAAAAAGTAGGGAGTCGGGCTGTAGTGCAGCGGGTTAAGCGCAGGTGGCGCAAAGCACAAGGACCGGCATAAGGATCCCGGTTCGAACCCCAGCTCCCCACCTGCAGGGGAGTCGCTTCACAGGCGGTGAAGCAGGTCTGCAGGTGTCTATCTTTCTCTCCTCCTCTCTGTCTTCCCCTCCCTCTCTCCATTTCTCTCTGTCCTATCCAACAACGACAACAACAATAATAACTACAACAATAAAACAACAAGGGAAACAAAAGGGAATAAATAAAATAAATATTAAAAAAAAATTAAAAAGTAAATAAACAAAGTCAGGGAGATAGCACTGTAGTTCTGCAAAAAAAACATCTCCTGCCCGAGGCTCTGAGGCCACAGGTTCAATTCCCAGCACCACCATCAGCCAGAGCTGAGCAGGGCTCTGATCTCTCTGTGTGTGTTTCATTAAAATAAAACAAACAAGATCTTTAAAAATAAATAAAGCCTGTGAGGATTCAGGAAGACCCCAGCCTCTACCTCCTCACTTCTCCAGGACAAAGACAGAAGCAGAGGACCCAGCATTGGCGGTGGGGGAGGCGAGATGTTTTGCAGAAAACAGAAATTTTACACATGTACCAACAACTGTACTTACTGTGAACCTCTAATCCCCCCATAAAAATATTAACAGAAAAACAGTTTAAAAGGTTACTACGTGACTCTGTCTTTCTCTCTCTCTCTTGTTGTTGAGGAGACAGCAGAGTTCTGTTTGGTGATTAGTTTGTCTTAGTTTATGAATCGTTGTTCTTGAATAAAGAAATACAGCTTCCCTGCCCAGCCGTTGTCTCCGCGTCTCTGTTACCCGCCGTGAAGCCAGCCCGGCCAGCTGGAGCCTTCCGGGAATTTTAACAACACCTCTCTCTCTTTCTATCACTCTCTCTCTTTGCCTCCAGAGTTTCCAGTGGGGCTCGGTACCAGCAATACAAACCCACTGCTCCTGGAGACGATTTTTAAATTTAATTTTATTTTATTGAATAGGACAGAGAGAAATGGAGAGAGGAGGGGAAGACAGAGGGGGAGAGAAAGACAGACACCTGCAGACCTGCTTCACCATCTTCACCCTGCAGGTGGGGAGCCAGGGGCTCGAACTGGGATCCTTACTCTGGTCCTTGAGCTTTGCACTATGTGTGCTTAACCTGCTGCACCACCGTCCGGCCCCCTCTTTCTTTTCTCTATTCATCCTTTTTATTTTCCCCAGAGCCCTGCTCAGCTCTGGCAGATGGTGGTGCTGGGGATTGAACCTGGGACCTCAGAGCCTCAGGCAGGAGAGTCTTTTGCAGAACCATCAGGCTGTCTCCCCAGCTCTAATAGTGTCTCTGAAGGAATGCAATCCCAAAACACTAATGAAATTTGGACTTTAAAAGACCCCATTAAAAGTATATAAGCAGGGGGTCGGGCAGTAGCGCAGCGGGTTAAGCGCAGGTGGCGCAAAGCGCAAGGACCCGCGTAAGGATCCCGGTTCGAGCCCCCGGCTCCCCACCTGCAGGGGAGTCGCTTCCCAGGCGGTGAAGCAGGTCTGCAGGTGTCTGTCTTTCTCTCCCCCTCTCTGTCTTCCCCTCCTCTCTCCATTTCTCTCTGTCCTATCCAACAACGAATTGCGTCAACAAGGGCAATAATAATAACCACAACGAAGCTACAACAAGGGCAACAAAAGGGGGGAAAAATGGCTTCCAGGAGCGGTGGATTCATGGTGCAGACACGGAGCCCAGCAATAACCCTGGAGGAGGAAAAGAAAAAAAGTGTATAAGCAGTTCTCTCCTCCCTCTTCTCTCTCTCCTACTTCCAATTTGCTATAAATATGCCACCATGCTTGGGAGGTGTCTGATAAAGTATTTGGATATATTATTATTTGAATATTATTATTATTTGTTTACTAGAGCTGTGATCAGCTCTGGCTGACGGTAGTGCTGGGGATTGAACCTGGGACTTCTAGGACCTCAGGATGAAAGTCTTTTGCAGAACCATCATATCTCTAACCCTTTTTTGTTTATTTGTTTGTTACCAGAGCACTGTTCAGCTCTGGCTTATGGTGGTGCTGAACCTGGGACTCTGGAGCCTTAGGCATGAGAGTCTGGTTTCATAATCATTATGCTGTCTACCCTCTGCCCCTCCCCAACCCTTTTAACAATATTTTTATTTTAATGAGAGAGAGAAAGATAGAGAGAGAGAGAGGTCAGAGTCCTGCTCATCACTGGCTGATGGTGGTGCTGAGGATTGAACCTGGGACTTCAGAGTCTCAGCAAGAAAGTCTTTTTATATATATATTTATTTATTCCCTTTTGTTGCTCTTGTTGTTTTACTGATGTTGTAGTTATTGTTGTTATTGATGTCGTTGTTGGGTAGGACAGAGAGAAATGGAGAGAGATGGGGAAGACAGAGAGGGGGAGAGAAAGACAGACACCTGCAGACCTGCTTCACCGCCTGGGAAGCGACTCCCCTGCAGGTGGGGAGCCGGGGGGCTCCAACCCGGATCCTTCCGCCGGTCCTTGCACTTTGCGCCACCTGCGTTTAACCCGCTGTGCTACCGCCCGACTCCCAAGCAAGAGAGTCTTTTCCAGAACCATGATGCTTTCTCCCCGGCCCTGCCTTTTTCTTGTTCATTTCTAAGAACTTTTTTTACATATGTGTTTTTATTTTTTTCTTAATCCCAGAGCCCTGCTCAGCTCTGGCTGCTGGTGGTGCTGGGGATTGAACCTGGGACCTCAGAGCCTCAGGCAGGAGAGTCTTTTTGCAGAACCGCTGTGCTGTCTCCCCATCCTTGAAGACTTTCTTTCTTTCTCTCTCTTTCTGAATAAGTTTGCAAGACTGGAGGAGACAGCATAATGAGAACTGGACAAACAGGAAGGCCAAAGTTCCCAACTGAGTCCGTTCAATATCTTTTCCCAGATGCTTAAACGTTGGGGGGGGGGGATGCCCAGGGGTTAGGGGGTGGGTACCAAGGCCTGGTCCTGGGTGCTTGCAAGGAGTTGGGTCTTGGGTGCCTCTGCCGCCTCCCTCCGCCCCCCTGCACCCCAGGGCTCCTCCTCTTCCACCCCTTCTGAGGCAACAGTTACAGGCAGGGAAGAGGAAGTGGTAAGAATCTGAGAGAGAGAGAGAGAAAAAGAGAGAGAGAGAGAGACACAGAGAGAGCTGGGGCGGCCTGCCTGCTGGCGGGGAAGCCTCAAAGGTGCAGGCCCCGAGCCCCTCGAGAAAGGGGAGGTGGCGCCGGGGCAGGGGGGAAGCCATGGAGCTGTGGCGGCAGTGCACCCACTGGCTGATCCAATGCCGCGTGCTGCCCCCGAGTCACAGGGTGACCTGGGACGGGGCTCAGGTGTGCGAGCTTGCCCAGGCCCTGCGTGATGGCGTCCTGCTCTGCCAGCTTCTCAACAACCTGCTCCCCCATGCCATCAACCTCCGCGAGATCAACCTGCGTCCCCAAATGTCGCAGGTGAGGCTGGGGTGCGGGGTGGGGTGAGTGTGGACGTGCTTGGGGAGGGGGAACACCTGAGGCCTGGTGTGAAGGTTGTGGCAGATGGTAGGGGGTCTTCAGAAACACCTGCTTCTGAAGGTGGACACACACACACACACACCCCAAAACCCTTCCCAAAGATTTGGGGGGTGGTCCAGCCCCAAAGAAACAACGGGACCGAAAATGGGGACAGGGGTTCCCAGTTGGACTACAGAGCTCAGGACCTGCAGCTTGAATCCAGGTTGGTTTGAGCCAATCCTGAACCCACCACCTCCCCCCAAATGGGACCCTCTTAGGGGGCTACAGAAGGGGACCCCCGATTCCAGCTGTGTGGGAAGGTCCGTCACTCGTGTCTGTCCTCCCGGAGCTGGGGTGAGGGGCCCCTCTGCTTCCTTCCTCATCTCTCTCCTTCCTTCTGGCTTCCTGCCTGGGCCCCGGGGGCCCAGCAGGGAGGGCAGACATTTTTTTGGGGGGTGGGGGAGACTCTATATCACCTCCCAAACTCGCCTTTTCCCTGGTTCCATTCATCTCAGGAAAACGTAGAGCCGAGAGGAGATCCTGAGCCCCCTCCATCCCTATTCCCTCACCTCCAGATAAGACCTGTCATCTTGGGGGTCCCATCTCTCTCTGGAGGGCTTGCCACCAGAGTTGGGGGGTGTCAGATCTGACTGTAGCCCCCTCCTGTGAATGTGATGCTAGGGTTCCCCCCATACCCACCCAACACCCCACCCAGACCTTAAGAACCATATTCAAATCCTTTTTTGAATGTGGTTGGAGGGTCAGGGTCCCAGGAACTGAGTCTACTTTCCTTCCTCAGGGTCCACCTGAGTATGGGGGTCACCTCTGCTTTTTTTTTTGGGGGGGCTGAGGCTTTGAGATGTGTGTCTGAGGGGATGATTGCTTCCCTGACCTTCCCACGGAATCTTAATCTTCCCCCAGCCATAATCTTGGGGGGAAGCTCTGACAGACGGTGAATTTTGGGGGTGGGGAATGACCAGACTGGGACAGGTAGATATGGGGGAAAAGGAGGAGTTAGTCAGGATTTTTTTTTGGGGGGACACATCCCTGAAGGGGTGTCTCCTGAAATCAGGGTCACGGCGGGGAGGGAAACTGGGAAGCTTACCTTCCCTGGGTCATTGGTGGGGGGAAGCAGGGAGGCCCACCCTCCCTGAAGCAGAGCTGAGAACTTCCTGAATGAGAAAGGAAACCCCAGGCTCCACCCACCCCCACCCCCAAATCATGGCCGGTTCCCACTCTGTCTCCCCCAATTTGCTTTCTTCTCTGTGACTCCCTGACTAGAGGAAGTGACCCTGGACGGATCGGTCAGAACCCTAGACTTGTATGAAATCAAGTTCTCTCTCCCCCAACCCCCCAAGCAAGAGTCATGGTTCATGGGAAAGAGAGAAGCAACTTCTGCCCAAGGCTGATTCTCTGAAAGAGAGAGGAGTGGCAAATGGACTTGGCAAAATAGAGAGCTGGGGGGGGGGGGGCAAAAAGTGGAACTTTTGGAAAGTAGGGAGGTGTCTTTGGAGCAAAGGCAGATGTGTCCTATCTCCATCTCCCACCACCACCACCACCCTGTCCCAGAACGGAAGGAGGAGTAACCAGACTTGGTGGCCAGAAGGGATATTTGAGCTGGGTTTTGCAGAGTGGGTAAGAGTTTTCACATTGGTTTGGTTTCCTTTGCCCGACTGTGACGGGTGGGCTTCAGCATGGGCCTGGGGTGTCCCCCTGAGGCCCCCTCACTATTTAAACTCGGAGGGTGGGGTGTTTGTGAGTGTCCCCTGCCCTGTCTCTCTTGTCCCATCACCGTGGGGATGGTGTGGAGAGGTCTCACACAGCCGGTGCTCCAGCCTCCTGAGTTCCTGGGTCCTCTTGCCTGGCATTGTGGGGGGAGGGTTGGGGTCTGGGGATGACTCCCCAGCACCCCATAGGCTGGGGCACTGCTCCCTCAGGCATCTTCCCCGCTCGAGAGGTAGATCTTGAATAATGGCGAGGTGTGTGGGGTGGTGCTGGGGACTGCTCCGTCTGTCTCACTCCTGCTTTGTGACCCCTGTGCTTTGTCTCAGCTGTGTCCACGGAGGATGGTGGGAAAAGCATATTTAGCAGGTTATCCATCCATCCATCCATCCATCCACCCATCCATCATCCATCCATCCATCCACCCATCTTTTTGTCCATCCATCCACCAGCCCATCCACCCATCCATCTTCCACCCACCCATCCATCCACTCACCAACCCACCTATCCACCCATCCATCATCCACCCATCCATCCACCCATCTATCCATCCATCTGTCCACCCATCCATCCATTCTTTTGTCCATCCATCCAGCCACCCATCTATCCATCCATACATATATACATACATCCTTTTGTCCATCCATCATCCACCCACCCATCCATCCATCCATCCACACAGCAACCCATCTGTCCACCCATCCATCATCCATCCATCCATCCATCCATCCTTTTGTCCACCCGTCCATCATCCATCCATCCATCCACCCATCTATCCATCCATACATACATATATACATACATCCTTTTGTCCATCCATCCATCCATCCATCCTTTTGTTTATCCATCCTTCCATCAATCCATCCATTATCCATCCACCCAACCATCCATTCATCATCCACCTGTCTATCATCTATCTATTCATTTATCCATCCATCCATCCATCTATGCATTTATGCATGCATCCATCCATCCATCCTTTTGTTTATGCATCCATCCATCTATCCATCCATCATCCACCCACCCAACCATCCATCATCCATCCGTCTATCCATCCACCTGTCTATCACCTATCTATTCATTTATCCATCCATCCATCCACGCATTTATGCATCAATCCATCCATCCATCCAGTCATCTACCCATCCATTTGTCCTTCCATCTGGTCACTCGTTTTTCACTCACCCACCTACACCCTCATCCACCAGCCTGTGGGGTGTGATAGGGCCTGTTCTTGGTACTGAGACCATAGGAACACACAGAGACACACAGAGAGACACACACAGAGAGACACAGACAGACACAGAGACACACACAGACAGACACACACAGAGAGACAGACAGACACACACACACAGCCCCCTGATGTCCAGCTGCCGGGAACCTGTCTCCCTGGGCACCAGTGGCCAGAAGGGAGACATGCTCTAGAGAGAGCAGGAGAGTCTTCTCAGCCCTGTCTCTTTCTATTTTTTAATCAAATTCTTTTTATTTGGTTTTATTTTATTTACTACTGGATAGAGACAGAGAGAAATCAAGAGAGGAGGAGGCGCTAGAGAAGAGAGGGAGAGAGACAGAGAGACACCTGCAGCCCTGCTTCACCACTCGTGAAGCTTTTCCCCCTGCAGGTGGGGAGCAGGGGCTCGAACCCGGGTCTTCGTGCACTGTAATTCTTCTTCTTCTAGCGTTTGCCTTTCTTCCGTAGCCAGTCAACAGCGTCAGGTTGAGCCTGATGTAAAGTTTCGAGACCTCCTTTGAATCTGGAGAGGTGGCAGTCGTTGACTATGTGGGTCATAGTCTGTCTGGAGCCGCAGGGGCAGTTCGGGTCGTCTCTGGCTCCCCAGCGCTGGAACATAGCGGTGCACTGGCCATGGCCTGTTCGATAGCGATGGAGGAGGGCCCGATCATAACGTGCTAGGTCAAAGCCGGGTTGGCGCTCGCAGGGGTCTGTGATGAGGTGTTTGTTCTTGACCTCAGCTGACTGCCAGCTCTGTTTCCAAGAGACTGGAACAGAGAAGTTCAGTGTAGGCGTAGGGGACCAGATTGGGTGACGAGACGTCAAGCGTTGAACAGGGTGGGCGAAGATATCCGTGTATATTGGCAGGTCCGGTCGAGCGTAGACGTGGGAAATGAACTTAGATGATGCCGCATCCCGACGAATATCTGGCGGGGCGATGTTGCTGAGAACTGGCAGCCACGGAACCGGGGTGGGACGGATGGTTCCAGAAATATTCACTGTAATGTGAGCGCTTAACCAGGTGCACCACCGCCTGGCCCCCGCGTTATATTTTTGATAGAGAAGATGAGAGTCAAGGAGGAGAGACAGAGGGAAGGAAAGAATCCACGCATGAGCCCCTCACCCCCACCACAAATGCTCCCATGTGGTGCCTGGGCACTCGAACCCAGGTCCTTGTGTGTAGGAATGTGTATGCTCGAATGACTGAGCCACCTGCTGGGCCCCCTTCAGGTAAAAAAAGACAGAGGTGATTTGTTTATTCACATGAGAAGGGTCCAGAGCTTTGCTGTGCTATTCATTCATTCATTCATTTACTTAAAATATTTTATTTATTTACGAGAAAGATAAGAGGAGAGAGAGAACCAGACATCACTCTGGCACATGTGCTGCCAGGGATCGAACTCAGGACCTCATGCTTGAGAGTCCAAAGCATTACCACTGCGCCACCTCCCAGACACACTTAATTTCATCTTCGGCAGTGGCAGGATTTTTGTTGTCAGAAGTACTGTGACAAATCAGGTGTTCTAGCCTCCACACAACACTTCCCAGATCACAAATGAAGTTCATCTTCAAGAAATAAGCAGAAGAGGGAAGAGGCCAGGCAGTGGCGCACCTGGTTAAGCACACACATTACAGTGCACCAGGACCGGGGTTTGGGCCCCCAGTCCCCACCTGCAGGGGGAAAAGCTTCATGAGTGGTGAAGCAGGACTGCAGGAGTCTCTCTTTTTCTCTCCCTCTCTACCTCCCCCACCCTTCTCGATTTCTGGCTGGTTCTGTCCAATCAATAAAGATAAAGCAAAAATAAAATAAGATATCTTTTTTAAAAAAGAATTTGGTTATTTATTCATAAAAAATATAGGAAGAGAGAGAGAGAGAACCAATAAAATAATAATAAGGAACAACAAAAAAAGCTGAGGACCCAGGTTCGAGCCCCATGTCCCTACCCACAGGGGGGAAGCTTCACGAGCAGAACAGCAGCTGTCTCTGTTTCTTTGTCATTCCCTCTCCCCTCTCAATTTCTCTCTTTCTTTTTGCAAAAATAAATGAATAGAATAAAGTGTATTTTTATATTTATTTACCTTTTTTGTTGCCCTTTTTAATTGTTATTATTATTGTAGTTATTGTTGTTGAGGTCGTCATTGTCGGATAGGACAGAGAGAAATGGAGAGAGGAGGGGAAGACAGAGAGGGGGAGAGAAAGACAGACACCTGCAGACCTGCTTCACCGCCTGGGAAGCGACTCCCCTACAGGTGGGGAGCCGGGGGCTCGAACCGGGATCCTCATGCTGATCCTTGTGCTTCGTGCCACCCGCGCCTAACCTGCTGTGCTACTGCCCGACTCCTGAATAAAGTGTATTTTTAAAAAGAAGAGGAAGAAATCTTTAAATATATAAAAGAACAGGGGGCGGATGGGAACCTCAGTCTCTTCATTTGTGAAATTCATTCAACTTGAAATGGAAACGTGTTTTTTTTCAAGGAGGATTATTATGATGGTGATTCTCTCCTCTTTCTTCCTTCCTCCCTCTTCACTTTCTTCTTCCTCCTTCTCCTCCACTTCCCCCTCTTCCTCCTTCCTTTCTTCTTCCTCCTCCTCCTCCTCCACTACCTTCCTCCTCCTCCTCCTCCACTCCCTTCCTCCTCCTCCTTTCTGTCTCCCTCCTCCTTCTCCTCCTCCTCCCTCCTCCTTCTCCTCCTCCTTTTCATAAGACTTATCTATTCGTGCCAGAGGGAGGGTCTGCCCAGTGTCCTGTTGGGGAAGGAACTCAGGGCCTCCTGCCTGGGAGTCCAGTGCTTTGTGTGTCATTCAGGTGTGAAAAGGAATGAATGAATGAATGAATGAATGAATGAAGAAAGAAAGAGAGGAAGGAAGAAAGAAATAGTGCCCAGACTGGATGGGGGAGAGACAGCACAGGGGTTCTGCAAAGAGATTCTCCTGCTTGAGGCTCTGAGGTCCCAGGTTCAATCCCTAGCACTACCATCAGCCAGAGCTGAGAAGGGCTCAGGTTGGTGTCTCTCTCTCTCTTTCATTAAAACAATGTAAAGTGTTTTTAAAAAATGTCCAGACAAACATCAAACATTTAACTCTCAGTCCTGTCTCTCTTTAGTGTCTCGTTCCCTTTTTCTGCCAGAAACAATGCTACCTTAAAAAAAACAACAACAGAAACTTGATCAGATGATCTCCCAAATTTCTTTAAGCAAAGCTATGCAAATAAGGATTAAAATGTGTGTGTGTGTGTGTGTGTGTGTGTGTGTGAAAGAGGGAGAGTTTCTTTCTTTTTTTATAAAGTGGAAATATTGACAAGACCATAGGATAAGAGGGGTACAACTCTACACAATTCCCACCACCAGAGTTCCCTGTGGCATCCCCTCCCCTGACAGCTTTCCTATTCTTTATCCCTCTGGGAGGATGGATCCAGGGTCATTGTGGGATGCAGAAGGTGGAAGGTCTGGCTTCTGTAATTGTTTCCCCATTGAACATAGGCGTTGACAGGTCGATCCATACTCCCAGCCTGTCTCTCTCTTTCCCTAGTGGGGCAGGGCTCTGGGGAAGCAGAGGTCCAGGACACATTGGTGGGGTCGTCTGTCCAGGGAAGTTTGGTAGGCAACCTGCTGGCATCTGGAACCTGGTGACTGAACAGATAGGAATCTTTAAAAAAGATTTACTCATGATATAAAGATAGGTGATTGGTAGATAGGAGATATATGGGTAGATATATAGAAGATAGATAGACAGAAGATGATAGATGACAGATAGGTAGATAGATAGATAGATAGATAGATATACAGATAGATAGATATGGCTGGGGAAATAAGAGTGATTTCTGCACTCAATTTTCCTGCTTGAGGAGGCTCTGAGGTCCCAAGTTCAATCCCAGGCACCATCAGTCAGAGCTGAATATGGTTCTGAGAAAGATTATCATAATTAATAATAATAATAATAAATGACAGAGAGAGGGCCAGCACATTACTCTTGCATGTCTGTTGCCAGAGTTTGTTTTTTTAATTTTTAAAAAATATTTATTTATTTATTCCCTTTTGTTGCCCTGGTTGTTTTATTATTATAGATATTACTGTTGTTGTTACTGATTTTTCATCGTTGTTAGACAGGACAGAGAGAAATGGAGAGAGGAGGGGAAGACAGAGAGGGGGAGAGAAAGACAGACACCTGCAGACCTGCTTCACTGCCTGTGAAGAGACTCCCCTGCAGGCGGGGAGCCGGGGGCTCAAACCGGGACCCTTATGCGGATCCTTGCGCTTTGCACCACGTGCACTTAACCCGCTGCGCTGCCACCAGTTCTACTTTTTTAAAAGAGATATAGAGGGAGAAGGAAAAAGAGAGAGGGAAGAAGAAAGGGAGAAAGAGAGAGAGGGGGAGAGGGAGAGGGAGAGAGAGAAAGGGAGAGAGGGAGAGAGACCACAGGAAGTGCACCACCACCCAGACCCCCAGAGTCCTTTCTGGTCGTTATCGTTGAAATCACTATATAGGGATTATATGTGTTTGATACATGTAACACAGTCATAGAACACACTAGCATATCTATTACATACTTATGTCATCGCCCGATTAACAATAATCAATACATTCTGAATCCTAATTGGTGTATAATCACACAGTTCGGACTGATTATAATGAATAATACATAACATGATATCCAATCAAATATACAGTACATGACATGGACCCTACTTTAGCAAAAATTTACATAATAACAACCGATATTTGTTTATATGCTAGTCTACACAGGAAAAGCAAAGCCTTTTAAGCATTTGCTAATCTTTATTCATTTAATTTGATAGGACAGAGAGACGTTGAGAGAGGAGGGATATATATATATATATATGTATATATATATATATATATATAGAGAGAGAGAGAGAGAGAGAGAGGGAGAGAAAAAGAGTCGTCTGTCCAGGGAAGTCTGGTCAGCATCATCCTGCTGGCATCTGGAACCTGGTGGCTGAAAAGAGAGTAACATACAAAGCCAAACAAATTGAGAAACACATGAAAAAATGCTCCAAGTCTGATTGTCAGAGAAATGCAAATCAAGACAACAATGAGATATCACTTCACTCCTGTGAGAATGTCACACATCAGAAAAGGTAACAGCAGCAAATGCTGGAGAGGGTGTGGGGTCAAAGGAACCCTCCTACACTGCTGGTGGGAATGTCAATGGGTCCAACCTCTGTGGAGAACAGTCTGGAGAACTCTCAGAAGGCTAGAAATGGACCTACCCTATGACCCTGCAATTCCTCTCCTGGGGATAGATCCTAAGGAACCCAACACATCCATGCAAAAAGATGTGTACACATATGTTCTTGGCAGCACAATTTGTAATAGCCAAAACCTGGAAGCAACCCAGGTGTCTAACAACAGATGAGTGGCTGAGCAAGTTGTGGTCTATATACACAATGGAATACTACTCAGCTGTAAAAAATGGTGACTTCACCGTTTTCAGCCGATCTTGGATGGACCTTGAAAAAATCATGTTGAGTGAAATAAGTCAGAAACAGAAGGACGAGTATGGGATGATCTCACTCTCAGGCAGAAGTTGAAAAACAAGATCAGAAAAGAAAACACAAGTAGAACCTGAAATGGAATTGGCGTATTGCACCCAAGTTAAAGACTCTGGGGTGGGTGGGTGGGTGGGGAGAATACAGGTCCATGAAGGATGATAGATGACATAGTGGGGGTTGTATTGTTAAATGGGAAACTGGGGAATGTTATGCATGTACAAACTATTGTATTTACTGTTGAATGTAAAACATTAATTCCCCAATAAAGAAATAAATTATTTAAAAAAGCCAAATAAATTGTTGAACAATCATGAACCTAAAGGCTGGAATAGTGCAGATGAAGAGTCGGGGGGAGGGTACTGCTTTCAGGTATATTTTTTTGCCCTAGTTTATGGATACTCATTGCATTGATTAGGTTGCGATCGGCGGATGCAATATTATTTGATACGCATTGAGATCAGCATGCAGAAAAGTGGGCCCACCCTAAGGTTCCAGGACTGGGGGAAATATAGGCTCTATAGTGGAAATGTGAGGTTCCTGCTGTCTTAGGGTTCCAGAAGACAATGGCCAGTTATTGTGATCATCACATTATTTGGTAATTGGGTTAACTTTGAAAGAATTAGTGTTTTCACATCCTTTGGGGAAAATATCTGAGAGAGATATTGCTGGATCATAAGAAATTTCCATTTTCTAATTTTTATTTTAAAAAATTTATGAGAGAGAGAGAGAATCAGAGCATCACTCTGGCATATGCTGTGTACCATCCAAGAGAGCGATTTCACCGGCGTTCAATCTTTTTATTACTTTTTTTTCTGATCTTTCTTTTATTTATTTATTTATTTTTTATTTTTAATCTTTTATTTGTTGGATAGAGACAGCCAGAAATTGAGAGGGAAGGGGGTGATAGAGAGGGAGAGAGACAGACACCTACAGCCCTGCTTCACCACTTGTGAAGCTTTCCTGCAGGAAAAGCTTTTCTGCAGGTGGGGACCAGGGGCTCGAACCTGGGTCCTTGTGCACTGGAACATGTGCGCTCAACCAGGTGCGCCACCACCTGGCCCTTAGTCATTTAATAATGATTAAAAAGACCGTGAGATAGCAGGGGTACAGTTCCCGCCACCAGAGTTCTGTGTCCCATCCCCTCCATTGGAAGCTTCTCTATTCTCTATCCCTCTGGGAGTGTGGATCATAATTTTTTTGGGGGGAGCAGAAGGTGGGAGGTCTGGCTTCGGTGATCACTTCCCCTCTGGACATGGGTGTTGGCAGGTGGATCCATATCCCCAGCCTGTTCCTATCTTTCCCTAGTGGGGATTTTTCAGGTTTTACTAATTTTATTATGCTTCCCAATTCCATAATTCCAGAGGGATAAAGAACAGGAAAGCTGGGGGTCGGGCAGTAGCGCAGCGGGTTAAGGGCACATAGCACGAAGCGCAAAGCCTGACGTAAGGATCCAGGTTCGAGCCCCCGGCTCCCCACCTGCAGGGGAGTCGCTTCACAGGTGGTGAAGCAGGTCTGCAGGTGTCTGTCTTTCTCTCCCCCTCTCTGTCTTCCCCTCCTCCCTCCATTTCTCTCTGTCCTATCCAACAGAATGATATCAACAATAGCAATGATAACCACAACAAGGCTACAACAACAAGGGTAACAAAAGGCAGAAAAAATGGCCTCCAGGAGCCGTGGATTCATGGTGCAGGCACTGAGCCCCAGCAATAACCCTGGAGGGAAAAAAAAAAAAAGAACAGGAAAGCTATGAGGGGAGGGCATGGGATATGGAGTTCTGGTGGTGGGAACTGTGTGGAGTTGTCCCCCTCTTATCCTATGGTTTTTTTGTCAGTGTTTCCTTTTTTAAATAAAAAATTTTAAAAACCTCAATATTATAGGAGATATATATATATACATGTTAATAGCATACTAACACTGTGCTGCTGTAACAAAACAAAAATTTTAGTTGTTTTGATTACATTTGAAGTACTTTCTTTTCATATGTATACATATTATTTTTTAATTTGTTTTTTTTTTATTGGGGAATTAATGTTTTACGTTCAACAGTAAGTACAATAGTTTGTACATGCATAACATTCCCCAGTTTCCCATATAACAATACAACCCCCACTAGGTCCTCTGAATCCTTCTTGGATCTGTATTCTCCCCACCCACCCACCCCAGAGTCTTTTACTTTGGTGCGATATGGAATTTGTTTTATATATATATATTTATTTCCCATATTGTTGCCCTTGCTGTTTTTTGTTGTTGTTGTAGTTATTATTGTTGTTGTTACTGATGTCGTCATTGTTGGATAGGACAGAGAGAAATGGAGAGAGGAGGGGAAGACAGAGAGGGGGAGAGAAAGACAGACACCTGCAGACCTGCTTCACTGCCTGGGAAGCGACTCCCCTGTAGGTGGGGAGCCGGGACTCGAACCGGGATCCTTATGCAGGTCCTTGTGCTTTGCGCCACCTGCACTTAACCCACTGCGCTACCTACCGCCCAACATATATATATAACATGGGCCCTGGTTCAGACTGATGCGGTTTACAGTTAATGGTATCTGTATACTTCCCCATATTTGGCGGTGACTCTCTGCCCTGACCCAGCTTTCTGGTCCTCTTCCCAACTCTGACACCATCTCCCCAGACAATACCTTTAGCCCACCTGCCTGTTAGCTGTCGGGTGCTGGCAGAAGTTAGTCAAGTCATGGGCCCCTTGGATCATACATGTGTATTTTTTTTAATATTTATTTTATGTATTGATTCCCTTTTGTTGCCCTTGCTGTTTTATTGTTGTAGTAATTGTTGTTGTTATTGATGCTGTCGTTGTTGGATAGGACAGAGAGAAATGGAGGGAGGAGGGGAAGACAGAGAGGGGGAGAGAAAGACAGACACCTGCAGACCTGCTTCACCGCCTGGGAAGCGACTCCCCTGCAGGTGGGGAGCCGGGGGCTCGAACCGGGATCCTTCTGCTGGTCCTTGTGCTTTGCGCCACGTGCGCTTAACCCGATGCACTGCCCCCGACTCCCAAACCACATTTTCTTTATTGTGGGGACTAATGGTTTACAGTCCACAGTAAATACAGTTGCTGGTACATGTGTAACATGTCTTTCATTTTAAAAATTTATTTCTTTTTTTATTATTTATTTATTCTCTTTTGTTGCCCTTGTTGTTTTATTGTTGTAGTAATTGTTGTTGTTGTTATTGATGTCGCCGTTGTTGGATAGGACAGAGAGAAATGGAGAGAGGAGGGGGAGACAGGGAGGGGGAGAGAAAGACAGACACCTGCAGACCTGCTTCACCGCCTGTGAAGCGACTCCCCTGCAGGTGGGGAGCTGGGGGCTCGAACTGGGATCCTTACGCCAGTCCTTGTGCTTTGCACCACGTGCGCTTAACCTGCTGCGCTACCGCCTGACTCCCTTACATTTCTTTATTGGGGATTTAATGTTTTACATTCGACAGTAA
This sequence comes from Erinaceus europaeus, assembly GCF_950295315.1. Lineage (NCBI taxonomy): Eukaryota > Metazoa > Chordata > Mammalia > Eulipotyphla > Erinaceidae > Erinaceus > Erinaceus europaeus. The sequence continues at coordinate 2,518,151 of NC_080184.1, forward strand.
ACACAATAGTATGTACATGCATAACATTTCCCAGTTTTCCATATAACAATACAACCCCCACTAGGTCCTCTGTCATCCTTTTTGGACCTGTATTCTCCCCCTGCCCACCCCAGAGTCTTTGACTTTGGTGCAAGACACCAACTCCAGTCCAGGTTCTAAAATGTGTTTTCTCTTCTCATCTTGTTTTTCAACTTCTATCTATGAGTGGGATCAATCCATATTCATCCTTCTCTTTTTGACTTATTTCACTTGACATGATTTATTCAAGTTCCATCCAAGATCGGCTGAAAACGGTGAAGTCACCATTTTTTACAGCTGAGTAGTATTCCATTGTGTAGATAGACCACAGCTTGCTCAGCCACTCATCTGTTGTTGGACACCTGGGTTGCTTCCAGGTTTTGGCTATTACAAATTGTGCTGCCAAGAACATATGTGTACACAGATCTTTTTGCATGGATGTGTTGGGTTCCTTAGGATATATCCCCAGGAGAGGAATTGCAGGGTCACAGGGTAGGTCCATTTCTAGCCTGCTGAGAGTTCTCCAGACTGTTCTCCACAGAGGTTGGATCCATTGACATTCCCACCAGCAGTGCAGGAGGGTTCCTTTGACCCCACAACATTTCTCTCATTTTTTAAAAAAGATATTTATTTATTGGATAGAGATAGCCAGAAGTCGGGAGGGAAGGGGGAGAGAGACAGAGAGACACCTGCAGCCCTGCTTCACCACTCATGAAGCTTCCCCCCTGCAGGTGGGGACTGGGGGCTCGAACCTGGACCCTTGCGTATTGTAACACATGCGCTCTACCAGGTGCACTCCCCCCCCCCCCGCTCTGTGTAATATTTCTCAGTTTTCTGCAAAATACTTTTACCCCCAGCTTGGGTCCTCCTCCCACTATCACGTCCCAGAACCTGAACCCTTGTCCACCCCCCCCAAGTCCTTTACTTTGGTGAATAAATAATATATTTTAAGGAAATGCTTATTTATTTATTTATTTATTCATGAGAGAGAGAGAGTGCTGATGCAGTGGTGGCTGGGCTGGTGAGTCACCCACATGGCAAAGCAGTGTGCTATGCAGGTGGGATATGTTGCTAACCCTGGACTCCTTACAGAGCTATTTTGCCAGTTCTGGCTTCCGATGGTGCTGGGGATTAAACCCATGGCCTCTGGAGCCTTGGGCCTGCAAACTGGTGCTCTGACAGGCTGAGCTATTTCTCCAGCCCCTGAAGGGAGGGTTTTGAAAACCAGGAAGAGGAGTGGGGATTGATTCTTCTGTCCTTCCTTCCTTCCTTTTTTTTTTTTTAATATTAATTTATTTATTCTCTTTTTTTAATCTTCTTTTTCCCTTTTGTTGACCTTGTTGTTGTAGCCTTGTTGTAGTTATTACTGTTGTTATTGTTGATGTCGTTTGTTGTTGGATAGGACAGAGAGAAATGGAGAGAGGAGGGGAAGACAGAGAGGGGGACACCTGCAGACACCTGCAGACCTGCTTCACCGCCTGGGAAGCGACCCCCCTGCAAGTGGGGAGCCGGGATCCTTATGCAGGTCCTTGTGCTTTGCACCACGTGCGCTTATCCCTCTGCGCTACCTCCAGACTCCAAATTTTATTTATTTATTCATGAGAAAGGTAGGAGGAGAGAGAGAAAGAACCAGACATCACTCTGGTCCATGTGCTGCCAGGGATTGAACTCAGGACCTCATGCGTGAGAGTCCAATGCTTTATCCACTGGGCCACCTCCCGGACCACCCCTTTTAATTTCTCTCTGTCCTATCAAATAAAATAAATAAATCAAAAACTTAAGAAAATATTAATATTAGGAGTCAGGCAGTAGCACAGTGGGTTAAGCGCAGGTGGTGCAAAGCACAAGGATCCTGGTTCGAGCCCCCGGCTCCCCACCTGCAGGGGAGTCGCTTCACAGGCGGTGAAGCAGGTCTGCAGGTGTCTGTCTTTCTCTCCCCCTCTCTGTCTTCCCCTCCTCTCTCCATTTCTCTCTGTCCTATCCAACAACAATGACATCAATAACAACAACAATAACTACAACCACACACACACACAAAAAAAACAAGGGCAACAAAAAGGAATAAATAAATAAATACTGATATTGAACAAAAAGGAATAAATAAATAAATACTGATATTGATTTGAGTCAGATGGTGGTACACCTGGTCCCCATCTGCAGGGGGAAAGCTTCCTGAGTGGTGAAGCAGGGCTGCAGGTGTCTTCTCTGTCTCCACCTCCCCTTTCAACTCCTTAGTCTTTATCTGAAAGTAACGAATGAGTTGATTTTAAAAAGAATCCAAAAGACTAAGATTAACTGGTTGATTTTTTAGTAGAGCCCTGCTCAGCTCTGACTGATGGTGGTGCTGGGGAATCAAACCTGAGACCTCAGAGCCTGGGGCAGGAGAGTCTGTTAACAGAACCAGCCTGCTGTCTCCCTAGATATGATTGCGATTATTAATCTCCTCCTACACTCTTTTGGTTCCAAGCTTTCTGGTTGTGCAGTCCCAGAATTTAGAGGGGCCCACAGGACTGAAAGCAGTGTGTGTATTTTGGGGGGCCTCCTTCCACCACCCCCCACCCCACTTGCTCATCTCCCCCAGCCTGCTGGGGTTACAGGCATTTCCTGTTTCCGGCCTGAGTCCCTGGGGCTGGGTGGGGGGTAGGGAGCTGGTGGCTGTTGCAATTCTGAGCTCTGGGTCTCCCCCTTTCCAAACCCCCCAGGCTGCTCCCCACTTCCCGCTTGCCAACCCCAAGGGGGCCTCGGATCAGAACTTAGCTGATGGAGTCCTCCCCTCCCAAGGAGAAGAGGAACCACCAGGATACTGTTTTGCATAAGGCAGGCGGGAGACCAGATCCGTTCTTTCATCTGGGGGTTGGAAAGGAAGAGAATGGAGCCCCCAAAGACAGTACCCCAAGCCCCTTCTTGAATTGCAAGAATTCCTACTCCCTCTTATTTATTTTATTATTATTTTATTTTTATTTTATTGCCACCAGGGTTATCACTGGGGCTCGGTGCCTGCAGGAGGAATCCACCACTTTTGGTGACATTTTTCCCCCTCTATTTTACAGACAGACATTGAGAGAGGAGGGAGTGATAGAGAAGGAGAGAGACAGAGAGAGACCTGCAGCCCTGCTTCACCACTCGTGATGCTCTCGCCTTGCAGGTGGGGCCCGGGGGCTTGAACCCAGTTCCTTGCACATGGTAACATGTGCACTTAACCAGGGGTGCAGGTTATGATTTCTTTTTATCTCTTGATTTATTATTGACACGAGGGTTATGACTGGGGCTTGGTACCTGCACTATGAATCCACAGTACCCAATGCCCCCTCCTTCCCCCTACTTGATAAAGACAGAGAGAAATCAAGAGGGAAGGGGAGGCAGAGAGGGAGAGAGACACAGAGAGACCCCTGCAGCCCTGCTTCACCACTTGCAAAGCTTTCCCCCTGCAGGTAGGAACTGGAGGCTCGAACCCAGGTCCTTGCTTCTGGTACCATGTGCACTCAACCAAGTGTACCACACGTTTTAAATTTTTGATTTCACTTATTTATTGGCTAGAGACAGAAATTCAGAGGCGGGGAGAAGCTAGGGAGACAGACAGACACCTGAGTCCCTGTTTCATTACTGATGAAACTTCTAGTGGTCCGGGAGGTGGCCCAGTGGATAAAGCATCAGACTCTCAAGCGTGAGGTCCTGAGTTCAATCCCCAGCAGCATATATACCAGAGTGATGTTTGGTTCTTTCTCTCTCCTCCTATGTTTCTCATTAATAAATAAATAAATTTAAAAAAAAAAAAACACTTCTACCCTAAAGATGGAGAGTGGGGGCTTGAACCTGGATCCTTGTACATGCCACTATGTGCACTGCCCGCCCTCCGTATTTTTAATTTTTTTATGATTTAAAAAAATATTTATTTTCCATTTTTGTTGCCCTTGTTGTTTTTCATTGTGTTGTAGTTATTGTTGTTGTTGTTATTGATGTCGTCGTTGTTGGATAGGTCAGAGAGAAATGGAGAGAGGAGGGGAAGACAGAGAGGGGGAGAGAAAGACAGACACCTGCAGACCTGCTTCGCCGCCTGTGAAGTGACTCCCCTGCAGGTGGGGAGCTGGGGGCTTGAACTGGGTCCTTGTGCTTTGCGCCACCTGTGCTTAACCTGCTGCTCTACCGCCCGACTCTCTTAATTATTATATAATTTATTTATTGGCTTGAGGTGGAAATTGAAAGGGAAGGGAAGACAGAGAGGGAGAGAGAGAGAGAGAGAGAGATGCCTGCAGCCCTGCTCCACCGCTCACAAAGCTTTCCCCCTGCAGGTGGGGATTGGGGGCTTGAACCCGGGTCCTTGTGCATAGTAACATGTGCTCAGCTGGTGCACCTCCTCTTGGCCTATCCCCTCCCTGTCCCTCTCTCACTACCTCCCACACCCCATTGCCCTCCCCTCCCCACAGTCCCTCTGGGGCTCCAATACCGCTGCCCCAGGAGGCCCCCACAAACCCCAGCACGGGAGCCCCATGAGTCATCCCCTCCCTAAGTGAGACATCACATGATGGGGTGACAGGAGGCAGGTCGGGGAGCCAGCTCAGGGCTCAGCTGATGCACTGTTGAGGTCAGAGCAGACTTCCTCCTCTCTGGGCCCCAAGGGGCCATGTGCTCGGTTGCTGGGGGACCTACCACCCATTCCGGAGTCTTCCTGGGGGGCTGGCGGTGGCCCTCACTGTTTCCTGTCATGTGGGAAAGGCTTCTCACCCCCACCCCGGCTTGTGCTGCCTTTCTCTGCTGCCTTGGGAGGGGCTTGTGTGGTTCAGAGGAGCTGTGGGCCAGGAGCTGTGGCTGGGGGTGGGGCAGCCTGACCCAGAGAGCTGCTGTGTGTCCTCGTTCCTACATGAGTGATAGCAGTGGTGAGCAGTGAGACTTCTTGTCCCACCTGTCAAGTGGGGACTCACACTCCTGTTCATCCCCTGAGCCACCCACCATCCATCCATCCATCCACTCCATCCATCTATCCAACCATCACCCATCCATCCATCCAACCATATTCATCCATCCAACCATCACCCATCCATCCACCCACCCATCCATCCATCCATCCATCCAATCATATCCTCCAACCATCACCCATCCATCCATCCAACCATATCCATCCATCCAACAATCACCCATTCATCCAACCATCCATCCAACCATCCAACCAACCATCCATCCAACCATCCATCCATCCAACCATCACCCATCCATCCATCCAACCATCACCCATTCATCCAACCATCTATCCAACCATCCAACCATCGATCCATCCATCCATCTATCCATCCACTCCATCCATCCATCCAACCATCACCCATCCATCCAACCATATCCATCCATCCAAACATCACCCATCCATCCATCCATCCACTCCATCCAACCATCACCCATCTATCCATCCATCCATCCATCTAACCATATCCATCCATCCAACCATCACCCATCCATCCATCCATCCATCCAACCAACCATATCCACCCATCCATCCATCCATCTAACCATATCCATCCATCCATCCAACCATCACCCATTCATCCAACCATCCATCCATCCATCCAACCATATCCATCTATCCAACCATCACCCATCCATCCATCCATCCATCCATCCACTCCATCCAACCATCACCCATCTATTCACGCATCCACCCAACCATATCCATCCATCCAACCATCACCCATCCATCCACTATCCATCCATCCATCCAACCATCACTCATCCATCCATCCATCTAACCATATCCATCCATCCAACCATCACCCATCCATCCAACCATCCAACCATCCATCCATCCAACCATCCATCCATCCAACCAACCATATCTATCCATCCAACCATCCATCCATCCATCTAACCATATCCATCCATCCAACCATATCTATCCATCCAACCATCATCCATCCATCCATCCATCCATCCATCCACTCATCCACCAATTCATGCACCAAACCATCATAATCATTTATTCAGCTATCACCCATCCATTCAACCATTATCCATCCATCTGTATCCATAATCCACTCAACCATCATCCATCCATTCAAAAATCATCTATTCATCCATCCATCCATCCATCTGTCCCTCCAACCATTGTCCATCCATCCATTTAACCATCATCCATCCATCCATCCAACAAGCACCCATCCATCTATCCAAATATCATCCATCCATCCATCATGCACCCATCTACCATCCATTTCCAGTTCATTCCTCCATCCATTGAGCCATCCATCCACTCACCCATCTATTTATTCAACATCCATCCATCCACCTACCCACCCAATTATCTATTCATCATCCACCCACTGTTGTTGTGGCGGTCTGGTGTTGGGCTGCACAGCGGAGAAGAGAGCGGACGTCCAGAGCAAAGGGTTACACAAATCTTTATTATAGGATGGGGGGGGGTTGGTTCAGACCACGTGGAGCCAGCCGGCAATGGCCGTCCCCACTACCTGACCACGGGGGGAGAGCAGGGAGCGAGACCTCAGAGAGGGAGAGCTGAGAGCCCAGAGAGAGGGGGGAGGGTGAGGGGGCTTTTTATAGGGCGACAACCAGGGGTGACGTGTGGGGCCAGGATTGGTTGAAGGGGGAACTGCTAGGATTTCGCGGGGCGTAGTAAAACCTGGGGGCGGAGACTGCATCAGAATAACTCCTCAGCATCCATTCAGTTATCCATCCATCCATCCATCCATCCATCCACTCATCCACCCATCTATTTATTCAACATTCATCCACCCATCTACAACTTAGCGTCTGCCCACACACATATACATCAGTCCACACATCCATCCATCCATCCAATATCCATCCACACATCCATCAATCCATCTTTCAGTCATCTATCCTTGCATTTACTCACCAGCTGAAAATTTTTTTGTAAAATATTAAATTTTTCAGAAGGGAGGAGAGAGAGAGAGAGAGAACAAACACCACAAAACCACTCTTTCCAAGTCAAGCCATGACTCTCACCTGGACCACACTGGCTTTCACTGTGAGAGGTTGCTGCAAGTTTTTTTTTTAAATATTTATTTATTTATTCTCTTTTGTTGCCCTTATTGTTTTATTATTGTAGTTATTATTGTTGTTGTTGTTGGATAGGACAGAGAGAAATAGAGAGAGGAGGGGAAGACAGAGACGGGGAGAGAAAGACAGACACCTGCAGACCTGCTTCACCGCCTGGGAAGCGACTCCCCTGCAGGTGGGGAGCTGGGGGCTCGAACTGGGATCCTTACACCGGTCCTTAAGCTTTGCACCACCTGCGCTTAACCCATTGTGCTACCGCCCAACTCTCGCTGCAGGTTTTAATTGGCTGATTTCAGTCTTGTTGTGGCTTGGAACATGGTGAGGGCTGAGGAGGAGAAGCGAGATGGGAAACTGGCTGGTGGAGCAGACAGAACCACTCAGCTCACCGTCTGCTGGGGGCATAACTCATGTAACTGGCACGTTCTAACCCCAGCATCGCACATACCAGAGTGATTCTCTGATTCTTACCCCATCTCACTTAATTAATTTTTTAAAATTTATTTTTCAGTAGGAGAGATACAGAGAAAAAGACTAGAGCCTTACTCAGCTCTGGCTGATGGTGGTGCTGGGGATTGAACCTGGGACCTTTGAAGCCTCAGGCAGGAGAGTCTCTTTGCAGACATTGTGCTGTCTCCTCAGGCCCCCTCCTCATTAATCAACAAACAAATCTTTTTAATAATTGATTTACTTTATTTGTGATTAATAGTAGGTTACAAGACTCTAAGGTTACATACAGTATATAGTTCCGGGGGTCGGGCGGTAACGCAATGGGTTAAGCGCACATGGCACGAAGCGCAAGGACCAGTGTAAGGATCCCAGTTCGAGCCCCCGGCTCCCCTGCAGGGGACTCACTTCACAGGCGGTGAAGCAGGGCTGCAGATGTCTCTCTGTCTCTCTCCCTCCCAATGACCCACTTCCCTCTTAATTTCCGCCTGTCTCTATCCAATAAAGAAGTAAAGATAACACAAATACATACATTTGAAGAAAAAAAAAACAGGAAAGAGCTAACTAGCTGACACGTTGGTTTCATTACTCCCTTGGTGAATTAGTTCATCCTCTCTTGTCAGTCATTTTTAGTTTATGGACTTCAGCTCACAGTTCATAGGGTTTCACTTCTCCCCACTGCCTCCCCCAGGGGTGAACCAAGCCACCACATCTTTGCAAACTGACCTGCTGTCATTGTCTTGTACCGGCCCGAGTCCAAGGTGATTGGACATCTCACCTTCCCATGGGTCAGGTCACTGAAAAGCACAAAGGGAAACATGACAAGAACAACAAAAAACCCATGTGGACAGCTGACCTGGACAGGGCACTGCTTTGCCCTGTAAGCAACCCAGGTTCGAGCCCGTCGTCCCCTGCCCCCTGCCCCTGCCCCCGCCCCCCATGGCACTGGTGTGAAACTTAAGCGTTGGGGGCTGGGGGTGTCTGTCCCTCTCCACTTCCTCTCAGACCTGGAAATGGAGAGGGTGGGGAATGGGGGTCCTACCTTCTCTGCAGTGGATTTTTTAGTCCATTCAAGTGGAATTGGACTGAATTCAAAGGGAATTGGCAACATTTCACTACTTAGCGGAATAGTTGGCTTTCAAGATTTTAGTAACCCCGGGGAAGGTCACAAGGTCGAGGTGGAGAAAGCGTTAAGACTTTCAGGCCTGAGGCCCTGAGTTTGATCCCTGGCACTGGTGTGAGGTTTTTCTCTGTCTTTTTCATTAGTGATTTCATATCGGTTTACAAAATTACAAAAGAACAGGGTTCTCATTCCACAACATTCCCACCCCCGGAGTCCTGCGTCCCCATTCCCTGCAGTGGTTCTCCCAAGGTCACAGAGATGGGTTGACTATTCTTTCTTTTTTTTTTTTTAAAGTATTTATTTATTTACTTATTCCCTTTTGTTGCCCTCGTTGTAGTTATTATCGTTGTTATTGATGTCGTTGTTGTTGGATAAGACAGAGAGAAATGGAGAGAGGAGGGAAAGACAGAGAGGGGGAGAGAAAGACAGACACCTGCAGAGCTGCTTCACCGCCTGGTGAAGTGACTCCCCTGCAGGTGGGGAGCCGGGGGCTCGAACCGGGATCCTTATGCCGGTCCTTGCTCTTTGTGTCACGTGAGCTTAACCTGCTGTGCCACCGCCCAACTCCTTCCTTCCTTTCTTTCTTTCATTCTTTCTTTCTTTCTTTTTTAAATTGATTTAATAATGATTGACAAGACTGAGGGATAAGAGGGGTTCAATTCCACACAATTCCCACCACCAGAGTTCCACACCCCATCTTATCCATTCTTTATCCCTCTGGGAATACGGATCAAAGATCTTTATGGGGAGCAGACTGGATTCTGTAACTGTGTCTCTGCTGGACATGGGTGCTGGCAGGTGGATCCACATCCCCAGCCTGTCTCTCTCTTTCCCTAGTGGGGCAGAGTTCTGGGGAGGTGGGGTTCCAGGACACATTGGTGAGGTCGTCTGCCCAGGGAAGTCAGGTTGGTGTCATGGTAGCATCTGCAGCTTGGTGGCTGGAAAACCACAGCCCTGCTCAGCTCTGACTGATGGTGGTGCTGGGGACTGAACCTGGGGCCTCAGAACCTCAGGCAGGAGAGTCTCTTTACAAAATGACTCTGCTGTCTCTCCAGTCCTGCCATGAAATCAATGACTCAAATCCGACAAAAGTAAGTGGAGCAAAAGTTCAAGGACTCTTTCTGGAAGAGAGTCTTTATCGGAGTAGAAACCTCCCTTTCTAGCCTGTTCTTATTTTGCTCTCGCTAGATCAGGATTGGGTCTTGAATGGGACCTTTTGTCTGTGTCCCCTCCCTGTCAGGGTTTGTCCTTGACCAGGCAACTGGGCGCAGATAGAATTGAATAACAATGTTGGTAGCGTCTTGACTTTAAGCTTTCTTCCTCTTCGTCTCTCTATCTTTCTTTCTTTCGTTCTTTCTTTCTTTCTTTCTCTCTTTCTTTCTCCTGCCCCTCTTTCTCTCCTTCTTCTCCTGCTATTTCTCTTTCTTCTCCTCTGCCACCTCCTCCTTCTTTTCCTCTTTCTCCTTCCATTTCTTTCTTTAATTTAATTTTAATTTTTTTTTTAAATTTCTTTATTGGGGAAATCAATGTTTTACATCCAATAGTAAATACAAGCATTTGTACATGCATAACATCTCTCAGTTTTCCATATAATACTACAAAATTTTAATTTTCTTATTACTTACTTATTATTGGATAGAGAGAGTGAGAAATTGAGAGGGAAGGGGTAGATACAGAAGAAGGGAGACAGAGAGACACCTACAGCCCTGCTTCACCACTCGGGAAGCTCCCCCCCCCCCCCGCCCCGTGCAGGTGGGGACCGGAAGGGGACCGGAAGCTTGAGCCCGGGTCCTTGCACACTGTAGTGTGTGTGTGTGTGTGTGTGTGTGTGTGTGTGTGTGTGTGTGTGTGTGTGTGCGCGCGCGCTTAACCAGATGCACCACTGCCCGGCCCTCTTTTTAAATTTTTTTATTACTAATTTCAGATTGATTTACAAAGCTGTGTGATCACAGGGGTCTCCTTCCACCCCGCTCCCTCCAGCAGAGTCCTGTATCCCATTCCCTCCGTCGGAAACTGCAGTGTTTCTCCCAGGGCCACAGAGATGGGCTGACTATTGTTTCTATAATCACCTGTATTTATCTATTTGCCCATTTTTCCCCCTAGGGTCCTGCCTTCTCTTCCTTTCTAATTCTCACCTCCACCTGTAACTACTTGTGAATGTCCTTCCTTTTTTTTTTTCCTCTTCTCTCTCAGGATCCTGATGGAATTGGGGTTCAGAACCCTCTGGTCACCCTCCCCTAACATTTTTCTACTCTTCTGGGGGGGGGGGTATGGACCACAATTCTTTTTTTATTATGTTTAATCAATGAGTTGATATTATTGGGGAGAGACAGAGAGAAATGGAGATTGGAGCGGGAGACAGAGAAGGAGAGAGACAGAGAGAGACCTGCAGCCCTGCTTCACTGTTTGCACATCTCCTCATGTCTTTCTTCCAGTTTCTATTGTTCTCTCTCTCTTTCTCTGTCACTACCTACCTATCATCTATTCCCCCCCTTTTGTTGCCCTTGTTGTGGTAGCCTTGTTGTGGTTATTATTATTGTTGTTGATGTCGTCATTGTTGGATAGGACAGAGAGAAATGGAGCGAGGAGGGGAAGACAGAGAGGGGGAGAGAAAGATAAACACCTGCAGACCTGCTTCACCACCTGGGAAACGACTCCCCTGCAGGTGGGGAGCCGGGGGCTCGAACCGGGATCCTTATGTCGGTCCTTGTGCTTTGCGCCACGTGCGCTTAACCCGCTGCGCTACCGCCCGACCCCCTCTATCATCTATCTTATATCTATCAATCTTCTATTATCTACCATCTATCTGTTATCTATCTACCTATCATCAATCTATCTATCACCTATCTATTATCTAAAAATAGAGAGTCTATCAGGAGCAGTGGAATGGTGCAGTCACAGAACCCCAGTGATAACCGTGGTGGCAACAACAGAACTCTGCAGATATGGAGAGAGAGCTGACACAGCACTGGAGCTCCCCCTGGTGCCTTAGGGTCTCCCATGTGGTGCCCAGGCTTGAACCAGAGTTGAGCACACCTAGAAAATCACAAGCCCTACCCAGCTACTTCTCTCTCTCTCTCTCTCTCTCTCTCCTTTCAGCCTCTATAAATTAGTTTTTTTCTTGGGAGGGGATGTTGGGGGGGGGACTCCTCCAGGCAGAAGTCATAAATATTTTACGCATCTGTGTCTGGCTTCTCTCAGTGTGTGTGTGTTGCCTTTTTTCTTTTAAGTATTATTCATTTATTTCAGTCTTTTTTTATCTTATTTGTCATTGGATAGAGACAGAGAGACATTGAGAAGGGAAGTGGGAGAAATAAAGAGGAAGAGAGACAGAGAGACACCTGCAGCCCTGCTCCACCACTCGGGAAGCTTCCCCCCTGCAGGTGGGGACCAGGGGCTTGAACCTGGGGTCTGTGTGTACCGTGACATGTGCACTCTACTGGGTCTGCCACCATCTTCCTCCTAGACATTTAAAAAGCTATTATTATTTTTGTTATTATTACTATTACTGTTGCCACCAGAGTTAGTGCTGGGGCTTGGTGCCTGCCTGATGACTCCATTGTCCCCGGCAGCCATTTTTTTCCTTTCCTCTCCTTCCTTCCTTCCTTTTTATTTGATAAAGACAGTGAAAGATTGAGAGAGGAGGGGGAGATAGAGGGAGAGAGACAGAGAGACACCTGCAGCCCTGCTTCACCACTTGTGAAGCTTCCCTCCTGCAGGTGGGGGACCAGGGGCCTTGAACCTGGATCCTTGTGCATAGTCATATGTTGGTTGATTCAACTGGGTGCACTATCCCGTGCCTAGACGTTATTATTACTATTATTATTATTTTATTTACCAGAGCCCTTGCTCAGCTCTGGCTGATGGTGGTGCTGGGGACTGAACCCGGGACCTCAGAGCCTCAGGCAGGAGAATCTTTTTTTGCAAAACCATCATGCTGTCTCCCCAGCCCCATGAATAATGACTAGATATTATCATATCAAAATGATTATTATTAATTTACTTTTCCCAGAGCCCTGCTCAGCTCTGGCTGATGGTGGTGAAGGGGATTGAACCTGGGGCCTCAGAGCCTCAGGCGGGAGAGTCTGTGCAGAGCCCCTGTGCTATCTCCCGAACCAGCACTGTTTTTAAAAATCATCTTTATTATAATTGGATAGAGACAGCCAGAAATCGACAGGGCAGAGAGAGATAGAGAAGGGAGACAGAGACAGAGAGAAGTTGAGAAGGGAAGTGGGAGAGACGGAGAGACACACCTGCAACCCTGCCTCACCACTCGGGAAGCTTTCCCCCTGCAGGTGGGGATGGGGTGGCGGGTGGGGGGCTCGGACCCGGGTCCCTGTGCTCAGACTGTGTGCCCTCAGCCACGGGCTCCCTCGCCTGACCCCCGTCTCTTTCTCTCTGTCTCTTTGGCCCCCAGTTCTTGTGTCTTAAGAACATTCGCACTTTCCTGTCCACCTGCTGCGACAAATTCGGCCTCAAGCGGAATCAGCTGTTCGAAGCCTTCGACCTGTTTGACGTGCAGGACTTTGGGAAGGTGAGTGAGTGTGTGAGTGTATGAGACTGTGTGTGAGTGAGTGAGTGAGTGAGTGAGTGTGAGTGTGAGTGAGTGTGAGTATGTGTGTGAGTGTGTGAGTTAGTGTGAGTGTGTGAGTGAGTGTGTGTGTGTGTGAGTGTGTGTGAGTGTGTGAGTGTGTGAGTGAGTGTGTGTGAATGTGTGAGTTAGTGTGAGTGTGTGTGAGTGTGTGAGTTAGTGTGTGTGTGAGTGTGTGAGTTAGTGTGAGTGTGTGTGAGTGTGTGAGTTAGTGTGAGTGTGTGTGAGTGTGTGAGTGAATGTGTTTGTGAGTGTGTGTGTGTCTGTGAGTGAGTGAGTGAGTGTGTATGTGTGTGTGTGTGATTGTGTGAGTGTGAGACTTGTGTGAGTTAATGTGAATGTGTGTGAGTTAGTGTGTGTGTGTGAGTGAATGTGTTTGTGAGTGTGTGAGTGAGTGAGTGTGTGAGTGTGTCTGTGAGTGAGTGTGTATGTGTGTGAGTGTGTGTGAGATTGAGTGTGAGACTTGTGTGAGTTAATGTGAGTGTGTGTGTGAGACTTGTGTGAGTTAATGTGAGTGTGTGTGTGAGTGTGAGACTTGTGTGAGTGAGTGTGTGTGAATGTATGAGTGAGTATGTTTGTGTGTGAGTGAGTGTCTGTGTCTGAGTGTGTGAGTGAGTGACTGTGTGAGTGACAGTGTGTGTCTGTGTCTGAGTGTGTGAGTGTGAGTGTTTGTGTGCGTGATTGAGTGTGTGTGTGTGTGTGTGTGTGTGAGACTGTGTGTGTGAGTGTGAGTGTGTATGAGTGTGTGTGTGAGTTTGTGAGTGTGTATGTGTGTGAGTGTGAGATTGTGTGTGTGTGTGTGTGAGAGAGAGACTGTGTGTGTGAGTAAGTTTGTGAGTGTGTATGTGTGTTAGTGTGAGTGTGTGTGTGTGTGAGTGTGAGTGTGTGTGCGTGAGTGTGTAAAGCGGGTGCCCAGGCACCTTCACCTGGTCGGCAGGCCGCTGGGCTGGGGGACTGGACCACGGCAGAGCGGGACCCTGCAGACAGCCATCTGCTCTGCTGTGTGACCCCACACAAGTGTCTGCAACTCTCTGAGTCCCTCTAATGACTTTCTCTTTTTTTGATATTTATTATTTATTCCCTTTTGTCGCCCTTGTTTTATTATTATAGTTATTGTTGTTGATGCCATCATTGTTGGATAAGACAGAAAGGAATTGAGAGAGGAGGGGAAGACAGAGAGGGAGACAGAGAGACACCGGCAGCCCTGTAGGTGGGGAGCCGGGGGCTTGAACCCGGATCTTTGCACAGTTCCTTGTGCTTGGTACACCCCCACCCCTGCCAGATCTCTAGAGTCCACATATGAGTGAAACCATCTGATAGTGAGACCTTTCATCTCTTATTTCTCTAAGCCTCACCACCTCTAGATCCATCCATTTTGCCCCAAAGGACATAATGGCATCTTTTTGATGGCAGAGTAGTATTCCATGGAGTATAGATCTCTCACTTCCTTAGCCGGGCCTCTGTGGATGGGCATCTAGGCAGCTTCCACTCTTTAGCTGCTGTGAATCATGCACTTGGCGTCTCCCCTGGAGGAATGGCCTCAGGCACTGATTGGGGAAGGTGGGGGAGTCATGAATTTGGGGTTCGGGGTGTGGCCTGGCAGTGGAGGTAGTGTGGGTGCTGGGGTGTCTCTGAGAGCTCTATCTCTCTCTTTCTCTCTCTCCGTCACAGGTCATCCACACCCTGTCTGCTCTGTCATGGACGCCCATCGCCCAGAACTCGGGGATCATGTGAGTCAGGCTGCCTCTTCCTCCCTGAAGCCTTCCAAACCCCCCCCCCCACAGCCTCCTGTTTTCCTTGCCTTTGTCTCATGCAACCCCCACCCCCAAATCCTCCAGGCCCTTCCCCACCGATGAGGACAATGTCGGGGACGATGACATTTACAGCGGCCTATCTGACCAGATCGAGTGAGTGAGGGACCCTGGGCCCTGGGCTGGGGGTCTTGGGGGGGCAGTGTCTGGATGGGGGGTTCTGGGGTAGGATGGGGTCTGGATTGGGGACCTGGGGGAACAGGGTCTGGATGGAGGGTCTTTGGGGGGACTGGGTTGGGTTGGGGGTCTTGGGGTAGCTGGGTTGGATTGCGGGGCCTTTGGGGGGGATTGGGTCTGGATGGGGGGTCTTGGGGGCACTGGGTTGGGTTGGGGGTCCTGGGGGCACTGGGTTGGGTTGGGGGGTCCTGGGTTGGATTGGGGATCCTGGGGGGACTGGCTTGGACTGGGGATTTTGGGTCTGGATTGGGGGATCCTGGGGGGCAATATCTGGATTGGGGTATCTTGGGGAGAAAGGGTCTAGACTGGGGGGTCTTGGAGGAACAGAGTCTGGATTGGGGAGTCCTGGGGAGACAGGGTCTGGATTGAGGGGTCTTGTGGGGGCCTGGTCTGGATTGGGGGGCTCTGGGGGGGCCAGGGTCTGGATTGGGGGTTTGGGGGGAACAGGGTCTGGATTGGGGGTTTGGGGGGAACAGGGTCTGGATTGGGAGGCCTTGGGGAGAATGGGTTGGATTGGGGGTTTTGGGTCTGGATTGGGGGGGTCTTGGGGTAGGATGGGGTCTGGATTGGGGACCTGGGGGGACAGAGTCTGGATGGGGGGGATCTTGGGGGGGACTGGGTTGGACTGGGGGTCCTGGGAGGGCAGGGTCTGGATTAGGGGCTTTTGGGGGGACAAGGTCTAGACTAGGGAGTCTTGGGGGAACAGGGTCTAGACTAGGGGGATCTTGGACAGACAGGGTCTGGATTGGTGGTCCTGGGGGAACAGGGTCTGAATCGGGGTGTCTTGGGGGAACAGAGTCTGGATTGGAGGTCCTGGGGGAACAGGGTCTGGATGGGGGTCCTGGGTGGACAGGATCTGAATTGGGGGGTGTTTGGGAGACAGGATCTAGGCTCGGGGGTCTTGGGGGGACAGGGTCTCGATTGGGGGGCCCTGGGGCGACAGTGTCTGGATTGGGGGGCCCGGGTCTGGATTAGGGAGTCTGGGGGGACCAGGGTCTGCACTGGGGAGTCCTGGGGGGGCCAGGGTCTGGATTGGGGTGTCTGTGGACAGGATGTGGGTTGCAGGTGTCTGGGGGTGGACAGGCCCTGAGCTGGGTGGTTTTGGGGGACACAGCTTTGCCCTGAGTCCCGGGGGGACACGGCCCTATTTGGGGTCCCACGAGGGGTCCCGACCTGGCTGTGAAAGCCCCGGTGTCCCCCCTAAACCCCCCAAATCCCCCCAGCGACACGGTGGAGGAGGACGAGGACCTGTACGACTGTGTGGAGAATGAGGAGGCGGAGGGCGACGAGATCTACGAGGACCTGATGCGCTCGGAGCCGCCGCCCGTGCAGGTGAGGACGAGGAAGGGGGCGGCCTGGGGTCTGGGGGTGCAGGGGAGGGGGACATCCCCCCAATCTGGCTGGCCTCTGCTCCCCCAGGCTCAGCACAAGATGACCGAGTACGACAAGCGCTGCTGCTGCCTGAGGGAGATCCAGCAGACCGAGGAGAAGTACACCGACACGCTGGGCTCCATTCAACAGGTGCGCCTGCCCCCCATCCCCGCATCTGTGCACCTGGCCCCCTCTGCGCATGCGCGGCACAGCTGGGCCGCCAAGCTCGCGGTGCGCATGCGCAAGGCAAGTGGCCAGTACTATTTGCTCTGTGTGTATTCACTGGACCAATGCTGGTCGCGCTGTCTCTGTGCGCATGCGCAACTCGGTGCGCCCCCACCTGTTCTGCACATGCGTGGAACAGTTGCATGGCTCAGCCCGCTCTGCGCATGCGCCGAACAGGTGCGTGGCCAGGTGTGAGCCCACCTGTCCTGTGACTTCGGGTCCCCTTCTTCCCCGGATGGAGGGGACTTGTTCTGGTTCCAGGTCCCTGGCTTGTGTTCCTCTCTTTCCAGGTTTCTTGGTCTTTTTATTCCTTCTCTCTCTCTCTCTTTTTGAAGGTTTGATTTATTTATTCATGAGAAAGATAGAAGGAGAGAGAGAGAAAGAAGCAGACATCGCTCTGGTTACAGGCGCTGCCGGGGATTGAACTCAGGACCTCATGCTTGAGAGTCCAAAGCTTTATCCACTGCGCCACCTCCCGGACCTCTTCTTTTCTCTTTTCTTCTCTCTCCCTCTCTCTCTCTTTTCCTTTCCTCTAATTGATCCCAGTTTCAGTCCCCATCTAGATCTACCTGGATTCTCATTTATTTAGGTCTCTGTCTCCTTGACTTGTCTCCATTTGTAATTAAAAAAAAAATTTTTTTTAACTCGATTTATTGGATTTGATAGAGCAAAGAGAAATTGAGAGGGGAAGGAGGAGACAGAGAGAGAAAGACACAGAGAGACATCTCAGACCTGCTTCACCACTTGTGAATTTTTTCCCTCCATGCAGGTGGGGCCCGGGGAACTCGAACCCCAGGCTTTGTGCGTGGTGAGGTGGGCGCTTCACCAGGTGCACCTCCACCCGAACACTTAATTCATTCTTTTAAAAAATCATTTTATTGGGTTGCCTCCTCATGGATGAAGTTTGAAGGAATAATGTGGAGTGAGATAAGCCAGAAAGAGAAGGAAGAAGATCACCATCTTTATACTTTCTCTCTCTTGAATTTAGTAAGATTTTATTTAATAATAAATAATTTACTATATAAATAATTTATTATATAAGTAGTTTTATATAATAATTATATACTAATTATTATAATATGATTCTATAATGATAATTTATTGTATACAATAAATATAATAATACAATACCACATATAATAATTTTATAATTATATAACAATATATTTTAATAATACATTTAATGATATATATTTTATGATTATATAATAATTTATATAAATAACTTTATTTATATAATTTTATATAAGATAAAATTCTATAATTATAATTTATTATATACAATACTTATATAATAAATATAATAATATATATTATAATTTTATATAAGATAAAAGCATCTAACTTTTTAATGAGTGGGTTAGAAAGACTGCATAATGATTCTGAAGAAAGGTTCTCCTGCCTGAGGCTCTGAGGCTGCAGGTTCAATCCCCCCAGCACCACCATCAGCCAGAGCTGGTTGAAAAAAATAATAATAGTGGCTTACAAGATTGTAAAATGATAGAGTTTACTTCCGCAGCGCACACATAACCACACTTCTGGGCTCCCACCCTTCCCACAAAAACCACCACTGGTCTCAGAATGTCTTAGAGACAGGGTTTTCTTTTTTCTTCTTCTTCTTTTTTTTTTTTTTTTTTGAGAGTTCATTTCTTTCACTTCTCAAGATTCCACATAGGGGCGAAACCATCTGGTAGTTGTCTTTCACCTCTGTACTTATCTGGCAAAGTGTAATCACCTCCATCCCTCCTCCTTAAGCTTTTTGGTGTTTGTTTGTGTTTTTTTTCCATCATTTCTTTTTATTTAAGTTTTATTTTTAACCAGGACAACTTCTCAGCTCTGGCTGATGGTGTTGCTGGGGATTGAATCTGGGACCTTGGAGCTTCAGGCAAGAGAGTCGCTTGCAGAAACACCCTGGATCTTCCTTTTTCTTGTTGATTTCTAAGAACTCTTTACATATGTGAAAATTAAAAAAAAAATACCAGAGCTCTGCTCAGCTGTGGCTGATGGTGGTTCTGGGGGATTGAACCTGGGACCTTGGAGCCTCAGGGTTGAACATCTTTTGCAGAACCACTGTTCTGTTTCCCTTCCCTGGCCGTGGCACAACGAGTTGAGTACACATGTTACCATGCACAAGAACCCGGATTCAAAGCTAAGGTCCCCACCTTCAAAGGGGAAGCTTAGCAAGTAGTGAAGCAGGGCTGTAGGTCTATCTGTGTCAGTCAGTCTGTCTGTCTATCTCCTTTTTCTCTCTCAGTGTCTTAATGTCTCTATCCAATATAAAAATCAATCAATAAAATTATTTTTAAAAGTTGGGAGACACAGGGAGGTAGTGTAGTCTTCCTTTATTCAACAGGACAGGGGTGTATGTTTTGGGCTCTAAGGTCCCAGGTTCAAGTCCCAACATCACCATCAGCCAGCGCTGAGCGGGTCTCTGGTGGATGGGGAAAATTATGGGGTATTGGGAGATAGCTCACCTAGGAGGGTTTCTGCCTTGCTGGGGAGAGGACAAGGGTTTAAGCCCAGCATCACACAGGGGCGTCACAGAATTGGTAGAAGTTCCAGCCCTGACGGGGGAGACAGAGACAGAGAGCCACTCTCAGCCCTGCTCCACCACTCATGAAACATCCCCCTACCATTGTAGGTGGGGACTGAGGACTCAAACCCAGGTCCATGGTAACCAATCAGGCATCTGCTCTGCCCTCCTAACTCATAAATTAAAAAAAATTGTTTTAGTTATTACTATTTTTTAATATTTATTTATTTATTCCCTGTTGTTGCCCTTGTTTTATTGTTGTGGTTATTGATGTCGTCATTGTTGGATAGGACAGAGAGAAATGGAGAGAGGAGGGGAAGACAGAGAGGGGGAGAGAAAGACAGACACCTGCAGACCTGCTTCACTGTCTTGCGCTTTGTGCCACAGTGCACAAGGACCCGGGTTCAAGCCCCTGGTCCCCACCTGCAGGGGGGAAGCTTCCCGAGTGGTGAAGCAGGCTGCAGGTGTTTCTCTATCTCTCTCCCTCTCTATCTCCTCCTCCCCCTCTCACTTTCTCTCTGTCTCTACCCAATAATAAGCTAATAAAAATAGTCTTAAAAAGACTATTCGTCCCCACCTGCAGGGGGGAAGCTTCACGGGTAGTGAAGCAGGGATGCAGGTGTCTGTCTCTCTCCCTCTCTATCTCCTCCTCCCATCTCAGTTTCTCTCTGTTTCTGTCCAATAATAAATAAATAAAATATTTTTAAAAGATGTATTTAAAAGAGAGAGAGAGAGAGACTCTGACACATGCAATGCCAGGGATTGATCTCAGGACCTACATGTAAGTGTCCAACACTTGGTCCACGTCGCCCCCTCCTGGGCCTCAAGAGGGATCACACTTCAGTTAGAAACATTTTTTTATATCTATTTATTTTCCCTTTTGTTGCCCTTGTTGTTTTATTGTTGTAGTTATCCTTGTTGTTATTGATGTCATCATTGTTGGACAGAAGAGAGAGAAATGGAGAGTGGAAGGGAAGACAGAGAGAGGGAGAGAAAGACACCTACAGACCTGCTTCACCGCCTGTGAAGTGACTTCCCTGCAGGTGGGGAGCTGGGGGGCTCGAACCAGGATCCTTACGCCGGTCCTTGTGCTTTGTGCCACATGCGCTTAACCTGCTAGCTACAGCCCGACTCCCCCGTCTTTTTTTTTTATGTGTGTCCCTGTCATTAATTTCTTCTCTCTGTGTTTCTGTGTATCTCTTCCCTTCTCTGTCTCCTCCTCCTCTCCCTCTCCCTCTCTCTCTTCTCTGTCTCCTCCTCCTCTCCCTCTCTCTCTCCCTCTCCCTCTCTCTCTCTCTGGATCAGAAATAGAGGGAGGGGATCTCATCTTCTTTTATCCTTTCCCTCTCCACCCCTCCAGTATTTCATGAAGCCCTTGCAACGCTTCCTCAAGCCTCAAGACATCGAGACCATCTTCATCAACATCGAGGTGAGCTGGGTCACCCTGCCCCAGCCTCACCTCCTGGCCCCGCGCGCGCTCAAACCTGGACACACACACACACACACACACACACACTTCTCCCTCCAGGACCTGCTTCGAATTCACACTCATTTCATCAAGGAATTGAAGGAAGCCCTGAGCATCCCTGGAGCCCAAAGTCTCTACCAGGTCTTCATCAAGTACAAGGAGAGGTGAGACTCAGCTGCCCGTCTCTGGTTCGAGTCCCTCTCCTGTCTCTCTGGGGCTGTGTGACCACAGCCAGGGGTTTCTGTGTCCGCGTCTGGGATCTCAAAACCTTGATTTCTTCCCTCCATCCCCACCCCACCACCACCTTCTTCTCCCTTTTATTTCACAGCACAGCAACCAGGCAGTAGCGCACCTGGTTAAGCCCTGACATTACAGTGCACAAGGACCCGGGTTCAAACCCCTTCGTCCCCACCTGCAGGGGGAAAGCTTCCCGAGTGGTGAAGCAGGCTACAGGTGTCTCTCTGTCTCTCTCCTCTTTATCTCCTTCTCCCCCTCTCACTTTCTCTCTGTCTCTACCCAATAATAAGCTAATAAAAATAGTCTTAAAAAGATTAAGACAGAGAAAAGTGGAGAGGAGAGGGGGAGATAGAGGAGAGAGACCTGGAGACACCTACAAGAACCTTGATTGATTGATTTATTTTTAATATTTATTTATTTTTCCTTTTGTTGCCCTTGTTGTTACATAGTTGTTGTTATTGATGAGGTTGTTTTTGGATAGGACAGAGAGAAATGGAGAGAGGAGGGGAAGACAGAGAGGGGGAGAGAAAGATAGACACCTGCAGACCGGCTTCACCGCCTGGGAAGCGACTCCCCTGCAGGTGGGGAGCCGGGGGCTCGAACCAGGATCCTTACGCCGGTCCTTGTGCTTTGCGCCATGTGCGCTTAACCCGCTGCGCTACCGCCTGACTCCCCTTGATTTAGTTTTTACTTATAAAATGGAAATATTGACAAGACTATAGGATAAGAGGGGTACATTTCCACACAATGCTCACCCCCAAAGGGTACCTTGGTTTGTTTTTTTTAATCTTTCTGTTAAAAATCTTTATTTATTTATATTTCTTTCTTTTTCAATATGTATTTATTTATGGGATTGAGATAGAGAGAAATCAAGAGGATGGGGAGAGAGACAGAGAGATGCCTGCAGCCCCACTGTTTGTAAAGCTCCCCCCCCCCCCCGCAAATGGAGAACGGGGACTTGAACCTGCATCCTTGCACATGATGACATGTGTGCACAAAAGCCAGACCCCCTTTCATTTATTTGATGAAACAGACAGAAATTGGGAAGGGAGAGGGAGCTAGAGAGAGAGACAGAGAGACACCTGCAGCCCCACTTCAGCACTCCTGAAGCTTCCCCCCTGCAGGTGGGGGCTTGAACCCGGGTCCTGTGCATGGCAGCATGTTTGTTACTGAGTGTACCACCACCTGGCCCCCAAAACTTGATTCATTTCTTTGTTGTTAGATTTTTTTTCTTTTTATTTCTTTATTTACAATTTTTCCCTTTTGTTGCCCTGGTTTGTCATTGTTATTATTGTTGTTATTGCTGTCATTGTTGTTGGCTAGGACTGAGAGAAATGGAGAGAGGAGGGGAAGACAGAGAGAGGGAGAGAAAGACAGACACCTGCAGACCTGCTTCACCGCCTGTGAAGCGACTCCCCTGCAGGTGGGGAGCCGGGGGCTCGAACCGGGATCCTTATGCCGGTTCTTGTGCTTTGTGCCACGTGCACTTAACCCGCTGTGCTACCACCTGACTCCCCTTCTCTTCCTTTCTAAGTCACACCTATACCTGTTACTGCTTCCGCGTGTCCTTCCTTTATCCCCCTCTTTCTCTCTCTGGGCTCTGATGGAATTGGGGTGCAGAGCCCCTCTGGTCATCTTCCCCCATCACTTCTCCCCCCTCTGGGAATGTGGACCAAAATTCTTTATGGGGAGCAGAAGGTGGGAAGGTCTGGCTTCTGTAATTGCTACTCTGCTGGACATGGGTGTTGGCCGGTGGATCCACACCCCCAGCCTGTTTCTATCTTTCTTACTTTGATCCTTTAAAAAAAAAAAAAATATATATATATATATATTATTTATGTATCTATTATCGGATATAGAGGAAGAAATTGAGAGGGGAGGGGACCATAGGAAGGGAGGGAGAGAGACAGAGAATGAATTGATGAGGACACCACCTGGCCTGTAGAGGTGACCTCCAGATCTCTCTGTGTGTTGTCACCTGTCCCCCCCCCCCCCCCCGCCCCGTCCTCCCTGCAGGTTCCTGGTCTACGGACGATACTGTAGCCAGGTGGAGTCAGCCAGCAAACATCTGGACCAAGTTGCTTCAGCCCGAGAGGACGTCCAGATGAAATTAGAGGTTGGAGGGTGTCTAGTGACATGGGGGGGGGGGTCTCTCCAGTTCCTTCCTGTGCCCCCCACCCCCAGGCTTGGCGACTGGCTTTGGAAAAAAAAAAAGGTGTTGTTCTCCCCCCTCTCATTTCAAAGGATTGAACCACCCCGTGTGGAGTTGGGTCAGGGCTCGGGGCTGAATTCCCCCTGCATCCTAAACCACACGGGATTCCAGATTCCCAGCTGGACTCAGAATCCGAACAAGACCCCCCCCAACCCCGCTCTCCAGTCCCAGGCTGAACCCCCACATCTGGGCTGAGCTCCGAGGTCACAGGGACCCCCTGAGCCCAGCCAGGCCCTGACCCCCAGACGGCAACCCCCATTCTGAATGGCACCCCCATTTTGCACCTGTGTCCCCGGTGAGGGGGTCAGAGGCAGGACAGACATGGTGAGGGACCCTCCTCCTGTATGAGCATCTCCAGTCACCCTGTTTGATCTCCATGGTGGGGACCCCCTCACCCCCAGATCTGTCCGTCTTCCTCTATCCGGCTTTACTTGGCTGGACCCCTAATAATGAGAGATAGAGATACAGAGAGAGACAGAGACCAGAGCCCTGCTCAGCTCTGGCTGATGGAGGTGCTGGGGACTGAACCTGGGACCTCAGAGCCTCAGGCAGGAGAGTCTTTTTGCAGTATATTATTATTAGTTACTATTATTACTATTTTACTAGAGCCCTGCTCAGCTCTGACTGATGATGGTGCTGGGGATTGAACCTGGGACCTCAGAGCCTCAGGCAGGAGAGTCTTTTTGCAGTATTTTATTCTTATTCTTATTTTATTTTACTAGAACCCTGCTCAGCTCTGACTGATGGTGGTGCTGGGGATTGAACCTGGAGCCTCAGAGCCTCAGGCAGGAGAGTCTTTTTGTAGAAATTATTATTATTATTATTATTATTACCTTACTAGAACCCTGCTCAGCTCTGGCTGATGGTGGTGCTGGGGACAGAACCTGGGGGGCTCATAACCTCAAGCAGGAGAGTTTTGGAATTTTTTTTTGTATGTTTGTTTTTGTTTGCATGTTTTTGATCTGTTTATTTTTCTTTCTTTTCCCTCTTTTTCCCCAGACCCCTGCTCAGCTCTGCCTGATGGTAGTGCTGGGGATGGAACCTGGGACCTCACAGCCTCAGGCAGGAGAGTCTTTTTGCAGAACTATCCTGCTGTCTCCCTGGCCCTGATTTTTCTTGTTGATTTGTAATCACTCTTTACATATGTGGGATTTTTTTTCCTCCAGGGTCCTGCTCAGCTCTGGCTGCTGGTGGTGCTGGGGATGGTACCTGGGGCCTCAGAAACTCAGGCAGGAGAGTCTTTTTCAAAACCACTGTACTTTCCCTCCAGCCCTTGCTCCCATCCCAGTTCTCCCAAAGTCTTAGAGAAAGTTTATAGCTTCTGTTTTTCCCTCTCAAGTTCATGTGAATCCAGTCTCTAGAGTCAACATAGGAGTCAAACCATCTAATATCTGTCTTTTCATCTCTCTTCTTATTTCACTAAGTTTCATCACCTCCAGTTCCATCCATTTTTGAATGGAACACAATTGCATCATTTTGATGACAGAGTAGTATTCCATGGAATCTATATCTCATAACTTCTTTAGCCAGTCATCTGCTGATGTGTATTTAGGCTGCTACCACTCTTTGGGTACCGTGAATAATGCAGCTGTGAACACAGGGGTGCACGTATGCTTTCTTTTTTTTTCTTTTACTGTTGTAGTTATTGTTGTTATTGTTACTGATGTCAGTATTGTTAAGACAGAGAGAAATGGAGAGAGGAGGGGAAGACAGAGAATGGGAGAGAAAGACAGACACCTGCAGACCTGCTTCACCGCCTGGGAAGCGACTCCCCTGCAGATGGGGAGCCCGGGGCTTGAACCGGGGATCCTTACGCCAGTCCTTGCGCTTTGCGCCACCTGCGCTTAACCCGCTGCGCTACCGCCCGACTCCCCGTGTACGCCTTCTAATTAGCGTTTGCGTGCCCAGTGGATAAATGCCCAAGAATGGGATTCTCCAGCCAGGTTTTCAACTACTCAGAGCCCCACAATGCTCCTCATTCTCCTCCCTGGCCCCTCCTGCACCTCTCTGGGAGAGGGAGTGAAGGAAGCTCTTCATTCCAGAACAGTCTGTGGTCGCCCCCCATCCTGTCACTCACCCCCTGTCTTGCCTCCCCACCCGCCCACCCACCCACCCAGGAATGTTCTCAGCGTGCCAACAATGGGAGGTTCACACTGAGGGACCTGCTGATGGTACCCATGCAGCGAGTACTTAAGTACCACCTACTTCTGCAGGTGCTGAGGGGTGCTGAGTGGCTCCCTGGGTCACAGAGGGTGCTGGGGGCTCTTGGGTGGTCTTCTGGGTCACAGAGGGTGCTGGGGGCCCCTGGGTGTCTCCCTCTGTCCCAGCTGGTCCTGGGGACCTGTCTATGCCCAGCACCCTGGGACAGCAGGGTGAGGAGGGAGGAGCAGGCAGGTGGTGACCTCAGGCTCCTTTGGTGCACCGCCCCCCCCCCCCCCGGGAGGAAGGGAAGGGACGGGCCGAGGTGACCCTGCACCCTTGGGTCCCCACAGGAGCTGGTGAAACACACGCAGGAGCCGGTGGAGAAGGAGAACCTGAGACTGGCCCTGGACGCCATGAGGGTGAGCGGCCGACCGGAGGGACACTCATGGTCCTGCCCAGGGTCTGTTCTCCTAGTGCTGGGTCTGCCCACCTGTGCATCTAAGACCCAGAGACATCCAGACGATGGCGAGCTGGGGAGCTGCCAGAACAGGCGGGTGGGCGGGGCCAGGGAAGGGGCGGGGCCAGGCGCCTAGACCGGCGGGTGGGCGGGGCCAGGGAAAGGGTGGGATCAGACACCTTTGACGAGTGGGTGGGGCCAGGAAAGGGGCAGGGTCAGGGGCCTAGACCGGCGGGTGGGCGGGGCCAGTCGCCTAGAGTGGGTGGCACCAGGAAAGGGGCAAGGCCAAGCGCCTGGATAGGTGGGTGGGCGGGGCGAGGAAAGGGGTGTGGTCACGCTTGGACAAGTGGGTGGGCGGGGCCTGGGAAGGGGCGTGGTCAGTCGCCTAGACAGGTGGGTGGGCGGGGCGAGGAAAGGGGTGTGGTCACACCTGGACAGGTGGGTGGGCGGGGCTTGGGAAGGGGTGTGGTCAGACGCCTGGATAGGTGGGCGGGCAGGGCCAGGGAAGGGGCGGGGTCAGGCACTTTGACAGACAGGTGGGCACGGCCAGGACCCTGATACAGGCAGGTGGGCAGGGCAGGGATTGGGCGGAGCCTGAAGTGGGGTGTGGTCAGATAGTGGGTGAAGCCTAGGGGCGGGGTCAGAAAGTGGGAGGAGCCTGAGGAGGGCGGGTCCCGGCTCTTAGCTGAGTTGGAGTTGAGAGGGGCGGTGTGGGGGCTCCTAGATGATGATTGGGTGTGGCCTGAATGGGGGCGTGGTCGGGGAAAGGCAAAGCCAGCCTCTTACAAGACAGGTGGGCGGAGCCAGATAAGGGGCGGGGCTGGAGCCGACAAGGCGGGTGGGCGGGGCCTGATTCGGGGCGGGGCCAAACGTTTAGAAGGCCGGTGGTTAGGGTTAGGGGCGGGGCCAGGATCTTAGAGGCACAGGTGCACAGATTCAACACTAGGAGAATAGACCCTGGTGGGGACCAAGATGTACCAGTGAGTGGGAGTGGAGCCTGATGATCCCCCCTATCCAGGACCAGCTAAGGGGGTCCTTAGGTATATGTGGGGGGGTTGCAGGCTTACCTCGTCGTTCCCCCCCACCACCGCCACCATCCCTAGGACCTGGCACAGTGTGTGAATGAGGTCAAGAGGGACAACGAGACCCTGAGACAGATCACCAACTTCCAGTTGTCCATCGAGAACCTGGTCAGGGAAGCGGGGCCTGCGGCGGGGGGGAGGGCTGTGGCCAGGTGGGGGGGGTGCCTCCTCCCTCTCTCCCTGGCCCCTAGTCAGACCCTTCCCTTCCTGCCCCGTAGGACCGGTCTTTGGCTAACTATGGCCGGCCCAAGATTGATGGTGAGCTCAAGATCATTTCTTCAGAGCGACGCTCCAAGATGGACAGGTGGGCGTGGCTTCATGGATGGGCGTGGCCTCGCCGGTGGGCGGGGCCAGGAGCCTAGATGGGTGGATGGGCGTGGCCAGCGCGGAATGGGATGGAGACCCTAGACAGGCAGGTAGGTGGGGGGCCAGCGCTAAATGGGGTGGAGCCTGAAGGGAGGGCGGGCAGGAAGCCTTGAGAATGTGTCAACACAGAATGGGGGGGGATGCCTTGGGTGGGTGGAGCCATGAGTGTAGATAGACGGGTGGGAGGGGCCACTGAGAATGGGGTGGAGCCTCGAAGAGGGGGTCAGGAGCCCGGACAGGCGGGTGGGCGGGGCCTCGCTGAATGGGCGGGGTCTTGCAGGGGAGAGAGGAGCGCTCAGCAAGGCGGGTGGGCTGGGCTGAGCCAACACAGGATGGGACGGATTGGGTAGGACCTGGGGCAGATTTCTAGCCAGGTGTGGGGGGCCACAGGGCCCCGGGACTGGAGCCTAGCTGCGGGTGCCATGAGTGGGGCCCAGGTAGGCAGGTGGACGTGACCTCACCGTGGCTTGCGGGTGGGCGGGGCCAGGAGCCTAGACAGACTAGTGGGAGGGGCTTCACAGATGGGCAGGGCCGGGGGGGGGCCTAAGGAGGCACTGGGCGGGGCCTCGATGGTGGGCGGGGCCTCACAGCTGGGCGGGGCCAGGATAAGCAAGGTAGACAGGACAGGTGGGACCCATGGGGCTGTTGGGGACTCGGGGTCTCTTCCCAGGTACGCCTTCCTCCTGGACAAAGCCTTGCTCATCTGTAAGCGCCGAGGGGACTCCTACGACCTCAAGGATTTCGTCAGTTTGCACAGCTTCCAAGTCCGAGACGACACCTCCGGGGAACGAGACAACAAGAAGGTGGAGGCCACTCTGAACTGTGGTTTCCTCCTCTAGGAATGGCGGGGTGGGCAAGCTTCAGGTTTATTTATTTATATTTATTTAGTTAACCGGCGTCCTGACCAGCTCTGGCTGATGGTGGTGCTAGGGCTTGAACCTGGGACCTCAGAGCCTCAGGCAGGAGAGTCTGTTGCAGAACCATTACTATTATTGTTATTATTTCCCCAGAGCCCAGCTCAGCTCTGGCAATGATGGTGGTGCTGGGGCTTGAACCTGGGACCTCAGAGCTTCAGGCAGGAGAGACTTTGCGGAACCCCTCTACTGTGTCCTTAGCCCTTAAGGTTTTTTTTTTTAATTCAGAGTGTTTCAAGATTTTATTGATGATATTTATTAATGAGAGAGATTGTAAGAGAGAAAGTTAGAGAGAAAGTTAGAGAGAGAGAGAGAGAGGCAGAGCCCCCCTCTGGCACATGCAATGCCGGGGGATTGAGCTCGGGACCTCAGGCCCGAGAGTCCAAGGCTTTGTCCACTGAGCCCCTCCGGGACCACAAGGTGGGAGGTTCGCAGCCCAGCTTCTGTTCAAGTCCCTAGCCTGGAATTCCCTCTGCCTTACCTCCTCTTCCCCCTCCTCCTCCTCTTCTTCCTCCTCCTTCTTCTATTGGTCCCCGTCTTCCTCCTCTCCCTCCTCCTCCTCTTCCTCCCCTTCTTCTTCCTCCTCTTCCTCGCCTTTCAACTCTTCTTCCTCTTCCTCCTCCCCCTCTCCCTCCTTTCTGTAATTTTCGAGGGGATAACGGCAATAGGACAGACGTTGACCCCTGAAGGTGTCCGGCCACCACCCCCAACCTGAGTCCCTCTCCACCATGGACGGCTGGACCCACCACACCTGCCCCGTCACCCCATCCTGCCCATCCCCCTGTCCTGCCCCGTCCCCCTGTCCTGCCCCATCCCCCTGTCCTGCCCCGTCCCCTTGTCCTGCACCGTCCCCCTGTCCTGCCCTGTGCCCCTGTCGTGCCCCGTCCCCCTGTCCTGCCCATCCCCCTGTCCTGCTCCAACCACCTATCCTGCCCCGTCCCCCTGTCCTGCCCTGTCCCCCCCCCGTCCTGCCCATCCCCCCATCCCCCTGTCCTGCCCCGTCCCCTTGTCCTGTCCCGTCCCCCTGTCCTGCCCATCCCCCTGTCCTGCCCCATCCCCCTGTCCTGCCCCGTCCCCCCGTCCTGCCCCGTCCCCCTGTCCTGCCCCATCCCCCTGTCCTGCCCCATCCCCTTGTCCTGCCCCGTCCCCCTGTCCTGCTCCAACCACCTATCCTGCCCCGTCCCCCTGTCCTGCCCATCCCCTGTCCCCCTGTCCTGCCCCGTCCCCCCGTCCTGCCTGTCCCCCTGTCCTGCCCCGCCCCCCGTCCTGCCTGTCCCCCTGTCCTGCCCCCGTCCCGCCTGTCCCCGTCCCGTCCCGTCCCCGTCCCGTCCCGTCCCCGTCCCGTCCCGTCCCCGTCCCCGCGTGCGGCCGCCTCCAGCCTGACCCCTGTCCGCAGTGGGCTCACATGTTTTTCCTGATCGAAGAGCAAGGCGCTCAGGGCTACGAGCTCTTCTTCAAGACGCGCGAGCTGAAGAGGAAGTGGATGGAGCAGTTTGAGATGGCCATGTGAGTCCGCCCTGCCCTCCTCCTCCTCCTCCTCCTCTCCCTCTCCCTCCATCCATCCTGATTCTCCTCCCCTCCTCCTCCCATCCCTCCTTCTTTGCTTCTTAATTCCCGCCCTCCTCCTCCTCCTCTTCCTCCTCCTCCTCTTCCTCCTCCTCTC
Source organism: Erinaceus europaeus (assembly GCF_950295315.1). Taxonomy (NCBI): domain Eukaryota; kingdom Metazoa; phylum Chordata; class Mammalia; order Eulipotyphla; family Erinaceidae; genus Erinaceus; species Erinaceus europaeus. Next base: position 2,548,008 of record NC_080184.1, read on the forward strand.
CCTGATCCTCCCCTTCCTCCTCCTCCGTCTCTCCTCCCTCCATCTTCTCTCCCTCCTCCTTTCCCTCCTGCTCCCCTTCCTCATCTTCCCCTCCTTCCTCCTCTTATTCTTCATCCTTCTCTCCCTCCCCGTCTTCCCTCTGTCCCTGCTTCTCTTCTTCCACCTTCTCTTCCTCCTCATTCTCTCCCTCCTCCTCCCCTCCTCCCGTTTCTCCTCCCCTCCCTTCTCCTTCATCTCTCCCTGCTCCTCCTCTCCCTCCTTCCCTTCTCCTGGCTTTTTCGCCTCTCCCTCCTTCTCTTCTCACTCCCCCCCTCCCTCCATTCAAAATAACTCATCTCCAATGCTTTATTTTGTCGTTTTATTTCAGGTTAATTTTTTTCCCCCTTTCTTACCACCGGGGTTCTCTCTGGGGCTTGAGGCCTGCATAACTCCTCTACTCCCAGTGGTCATTCTTTTGTCTTTTATTTCTCTTTTCTTTGATAAGATAGAGAGAAATTGAGAAGTGAAGGGTAGAGACACAGAGACACCTGCAGCCCAGCTCTGGCTGATGGTGGTGCTGGGGATTGAACCTGGGACCTCAGAGCTTCAAGCAGGAGAGTCTTTTTTCTTAGTAATATAGCATTTACAGAGAGAGAGAGTGAGAGAGAGAGAGAGAGAGAGAGAGAGAGAGACAGAGACACACACCAAAGCCCTGCTCAGCTCTGGCTGATGAAGGTGCTGGGGATTGAACCCGGGACCTCAGAGCCTTAGGCAGGAGAGCCTTTTTCTCTGTAATATGGTATTTACTTAATGAGAGAGATAGATGATAGATGGATAGATAGGAAGTAGATAGATAGATAGATAGATAGATAGAGAGAAAAAAAATCCCAGAGCCCTGCTCAGCTCTGGCTGATGGTGGTGCTGGGGATTTGAACCTGGGACCTCAGAGCCTCAGGCAGGAGAATCTTTTTTTTTTTTTTTTTTGCCCAACCATTATGCTATTTCTCCTACTCCTGTAACAGTCTTATTCATTCATTCATTTTTTATTTTATATATATATATATATATATATATATTTACTCCCTTTTGTTGCCCGTGTTGTTTTATTATTGTTGTTGTTATTGATATCATCATTGTTAGATAGGACAGAGAGAAATGGAGAGAGGAGGGAAAGACTGAGAGAGGGAGAGAAAGACAGACACCTGCAGACCTGCTTCACCCCTCGTAAATTGACTCCCTTGCAGGTGGGGAGCCGGGCCTCGAACCAGGATCCTTAACGCCGGTCCTTGCGCTTCAAGCCACGTGCGCTTAACCCGCTGCGCATTAACCCGACTCCCCATTCTTAACCCGACTCCCCATTCATTCATTTTTAGTGGCAGAGAGATCCAAACAGAAAAAGACAAGAGAGTCCAGAGCCCTGCTCAGCTCTGGCTGACAGTGGTGCTAGGGACTGAACCTGGGACCTCAGAGCCTCAGGCAGGAGAGTCTTTTCCTTTGAGATATATTAATTATTTACTTTATGAGAAAGATAAATGGTAGATGGGTGAGTAGATAGATAATTGGATGGATAGATAGGAAGGAAAGAGAGAAAGAGAGAGAGAGGGAGAGACCCCACAGCTCTGCTTAGCTCTGGCTGATGGTGGTGCTGGGGCTTGAACCTGGGACCTCAGACCCTGAGGCAGGAGAGGCTGTTTGCAGAACCATCCTGCTGTCTCCTGAGCCTCATTCATAAAGTATTGTTGATAATAATCTATGAATACCGAAGTCCCAGGTTCAATCCCCCATACCACCATAAGCCAGAGATGAGCAGGGCTCTGGTTATTAAATCATCATCATCATCATATAATACTAATAATAACAACAACAACAACTATTGATTATTTTCCTCAGAACCCTGCTCAGCTCTGGCTGATGGTAGTGCTGGGGATTGAACCCAGGACCTCAGAGCCTCAGGCAGGAGAATGTTTTTGCAAAACCATGATGTTATCTTTCTAGCCTTTTTATTTTATTTAATTTTTATTTCATTCATTTTAATATGAGAGACAGAGAGAGAGACATCAAAGTCCTGCCCAGTTATGGATGACGGTGGTGTTGGGAATTGTACCTGGGACCTCAGAGCCTCAGGCAGGAGAGTCTGTTTGCAGAACCATCTGGGGAGACATCCTCCAGCCCATCTCTTCACTGTTGCTGGGAAATTCACCTCACCCCCCAACTTAGCTGCTGTGAAAGCCACCGTTCCGTGGCTCTTGACACACATTCACAGCCTAGAAGGAAGCCCACTGAGCCCCCAAATCTCCCCCCCACCCCCCAACACACACACACACACATACACACACACATACACACACACATACACACACACACACACATACACACACACACATACACACACATACACACACTCACACACACATACACACACTCACACACATACACACACATGCACACACATGCACACACATACACACACACTCACACACATACACACACATACACACACACACACGCCAATGGCCAACCAACCCTCCACCAGTTCCTGTCAATCAATCAATCAATCAATCAATCAATCAATCAATCAATCATCCGGCCATGGAGAAGCCCAGCGACACTTTTCAACGTGGCCTGCAGGGGGCAGCAAACCAGCGCCCATCAATGAGTGAACCGGTTAAGCCCCAAGGCTGCGAATTTTTTTTTTTTCCCTCCAGGGTTATTGCTGGGCTCGGTGCCTGCACCACGAATCCACCGCTCCTGGAGGCCATTTTTCCCCCTTTTGTTGCCCTTGTTGTAGCCTCGTTGTGGTTATTATTATTGCCATTGTTGATGTTGTTCGTTGTTGGACAGGACAGAGAGACATGGAGAGAGGAGGGGGAGACAGAGAGGGGGAGAGAAAGACAGACACCTGCAGACCTGCTTCACCGCCTGGGAAGCGACTCCCCTGCAGGTGGGGAGCCGAGGGCTCGAACCAGGATCCTTATGCCGGTCCCTGAGCTTTGCGCCACCTGCGCTTAACCCGCTGCGCCACCGCCCGACCCCCTAGGCTGCGAATTTTTACAAAGATTAGGAATAATCTTCCCCAGTGAAGCTGGGAGATGGCTGGGTCAGCAAAGCACCAGCCCTTCATGCTTGAGATTCCCGGCTCCATCCCCGGCACACAGTGCAAGAGGAGTTCTCTGGGACCTCTTTCTTTTTTTCTATTTTTTAAACATTTTAATCAATTAATGTCTTTATGATTGGATAGAGCCAGAGATAAACTGAGAATGGAGAGGGAGATAGAAAGAGGGAAAGAGAGAGACACCTGCAGCCCTGCTTCACCACTCGGGGAGCTTTTCCCCCTGCAGGTGGTGGGGGCCGGGGGCTTGAACCTGGATCCTTGTGCACTGTAACATGTAAGCTTAACCAGGTAATATATATATATATTTTTTTTCTTAAAAAGATTTATCCCGAGAGTCGGGCTGTAGCGCAGCAAGTAAAGTGCACGTGGCGCAAAGCGCAAGGACCAGCATAAGGATCCCGGTTTGAACCCCGGCTCCCTACCTGCAGGGAAGTTGCTTCACAGGCGGTGAAGCAGGTCTGCAGGTGTCTATCTTTCTCTCCCCCTCTCTGTCGTCCCCTCCTCTCTCCATTTCTCTCTGTCCTATCCAACAACAACAACAATAATAACCACAACAATAAAACAAGGGCAACAAAAGGGAATAAATAAATAAAGTAAATATTTAAAAAAAAAAGATTTATCCTGGGTGTCGGGCAGTAGCGCAGTGGGTTAAGCGCACGTGCGAAGAGCAAGGACCGGCGTAAGGATCCTGGTTCCAGCCTCCGGCTCCCCACATGCAGGGGAGTCGCTTCCCAGGCGGTGAAGCAGGTCTGCAGGTGTCTGTCTTTCTCTCCCCCTCTCTGTCTTCCCCTCCTCTCTCCATATCTCTCTGTCCTGTCCAACAATGATGACATCAATAACAACAACTACAACAATAAAACAACAAGGGCAACAAAAAGGAATAAATAAACATTTAAAAAATATTAGTTAATGAGAGAAAGAATTTATGCAAGAGGGAGAGAGAAAGGGGGGTGGCTGGGTGGGTTCCAGAGCCTCCCTCTGGCACTTGCAATACTGAGAATTGAACTCAGGACCTCACGCTTGAGAGTCCAGTGCTTTATCCACTGTGCCCCCATCCCTCCTCCAGCTCCAACATCTACCCAGAGAACGCCGCGGCCAATGGGCATGACTTCCAGATGTTCTCTTTCGAAGAGACCACGTCTTGCAAAGCTTGCCAGATGTTGCTGAGGTGGGAGTCTGGCAGTAGGGAGTGAACATGGGTGCTGGCCTCCGTGCTCCCGAGAGAGACTCACCCTACACCCCTGTCCCCCACACTGGAGAGATGGAGTCGGGGTGCTGTCCTTAGATCTCCAGCTTCTGCCCCAAAGAGTGAAGAGTTCAGGGAGGGTGGGATGTCCATGCCTAGGGTGGAGACACGAATGATAGACAAATGGTTAGCTACACAGTTAGATGGAGAGAAGGGAGGAAAGTAGGAAGGGAGGAAGAACTGATGGATGATTAGATGAATGGATGGCCAACTGAATGGGTAGTCAGAGGGCTCGTTGGATGGATGGATGAATAGATTAATGAATAGCTAGATGGATGGATGGATGGGTGGATGGATATAGAGGTGATATATGGATAGAATGAATATATAGGTGGATAGCTAGATGGATGGATGGAAGATGGATGGATTGATGGACAGTGGATAAATGATGGATGAATGATGGGGGATGGATGATGGATGGATAGATGGACAGTGGATGGATGATGGGTAATGGATGGATTGATGGATAGTGGATGGGTGATGGATGATGGATGGATGGATTGATGGATGATGGATGGATTGATGGACAGTGGATGGGTGATGGATGTATGGATTGATTGACAGTGGATAAATGATGGATGGATGATGGGAGATGGATGGATAATGGATGGATTGATGGACAGTGGATGGATGATGAGTGATGGATGGGTGATGGATAGATGGATGGATGATGGATGGACAGTGGATGGATGATGGATTGATGGATGATGGATTGATGGATGATGGATGGATTGATGGACAGTGGATGGGTGATGGATGGATGGTGGATGGATTGATGGGCAGTGGATGGATGATGGGTGATGATGAATGGATGGATGATGGATGGATTGATGGGTGTATTGATGGACAGTGGATGGGTGATGGATGGATGATGGATGGATTGATGGACAGTGGATGGATGATGGGTGATGGATGGTTGGATGATGGATGGATTGATGGACAGTGGATGGATGAATGGATGGATGGATGACATCACTAATGCCTCTCTTTTCTCTCCCCACCTCCCAGAGGGACCTTCTACCAAGGCTACCGTTGCCACCGGTGCCGCACCCCTGCACACAAGGAGTGTCTGGGGAGGGTCCCTCCTTGTGGTCGCAATGGTATGGGGAGGCTCCGGGGGTGGGAGGAGTGTCAGTTCAGCCCCCACTTGGGCTCAGCTCCCCATCCTGAACCTCTCTTCTTCACTCACAGATTTTTCAGGCACCACGAAGAAGGTGAGAGCCCCCTCCCGTGCTCCCCCACAATCCTTCCCGGGCTTGGGGAATCTGGGGGGAGGACATGGGGGTGTCATTTTGCTGCGTGAACCCCCCCCAAAGTGGACCGTGAGTTCCCCCATGAGTCCTTCTGTTTCTCCGCAGGACAAGCTGTACCGCAGGGCTCAGGAGAAAAAGAATGAGCTGGGTGAGTCAGCTTCTGCCCCAAAGAGTTCGGGGCGGGGGATCCATGCCTGGGGTGGAGACATGAATGATAGATGAATGGTTAGATACATGGTTAGATGAATGGATGGAAGGAAAAAAAAGTAGGAAGGGTGGAAGAAGGAAGGAAGGAAGGAAGGAAGGAAGGAAGGAAGGAAGGAAGGAAGGAAGGAAGGACTGATGGATGATTAAATGAATGGATGGCCAACTGAATGGGTAGTTAGATGGATGGGTGGATGGATGGATGGATGGATGGATGGATGGATGGATTAATGAGTAGCTAGATGAATGAATTAATGGATGGATATATGGATGGATGGATGAATAGATTATTGAATAGTTAGATGAATGAATGGATGGATGGATGGATGGATGGATGGATGGATATAGAGGTGATATATTGATAGAATGAATATATAGGTGGATAGCTAGATGGGTGGATGGATGATAATGTACGGTCAGGTGGTGGATGGATGATGGATGGATGGTGGATGGATGGACAGACAGTGAATGGATGATGGATGATGGGTGACAGGGGCAGGAGGAGGTCTGGGACGTACCCCAGGGTGGGGAATAGATCTCTGCAATCCTATTAAGGACTTTGTCATGTCCCACTGAGAAAGAATTTATTTAAAAAAAAATCTGTGTAACCTCCGAGTGTTTGTCAGTCTGAACTTGAACTCCCCGGGCAGACAACCTCACCAGTGTGTCCTGGAGCCTCACCTCCCCAGAGCCCTGCCCCACTAGGGAAAGACAGACAGGCTGGGAGCATGGATCCACCTGCCAACACCCATGTCCAGCGGAGAAGCAATTACAGTCCACCTTCTACTCCCCATAAAGAATTTGGGGGAGTCAGGCGGTGGAGCAGCAGGTTAAGCACCAGTGGTGCAAAGCGCAAGGACCGGCATAAGTATCCCGGTTTGAGCCCCCGGCTCCCCACCTGCAGGGGAGTCGCTTCCCAGGCAGTGAAGCAGGTCTGCAGGTGTCTGTCTTTCTCTCCCCCTCTCTGTCTTCCCCTCCTCTCTCCATTTCTCTCTGTCCTACCCAACAATGACGACAGCCATAATGACTACCACAGTAAAACAACAAGGGCAACAAAAGGGAAAATAAATAAGTAGAAATGTCAGGGGAAGATGCCTAGAGGGCTCTGAACTCCAATTCCATCAGGATCCGGAGAGAGGAGAGGAAAAAAAAGGAGGAACACTCAGAAGTAGTGACAGGAGCAGGTGTGACTTAGGAAGGAAGAGAGGGCAGGACCCTAGGGAAAAAAATGGCAAGTATTTATTTATTTATTTATTTATTTATTTATTTATTTATTTATAGAATAGTCCATCTCTGTGGCCTTAGGAGAACCACTGCAGTTTCCAATGGAGGGAATAGGGACACAGGACTCTGGTGGTGGGAACGATGTGGAATTGTACTGTTAGCCATCATTTTGTAAATCTATCTGAAATAACTCATTAAAAAAATAAACAGGGCCAGGAGGTGGTGGACCTGGTAGAGTGCATATGTTTTGGTACACAAGGACTCAGGTTCAGGCCCCCACCTGCAAGAGAGAAGTTCCACAGGTAGCAAAGTTGTACTGTAGGTCTCTTTCTCTCTCTGCATCTCTGTCTGTCTCTCTCACTTTCTACCTCCATGTCCCTCTCCCCTCTCAATTTTTCTGTCTCTATTCAAATTAACATACATATTCTTTTAAAAGGGGGTAAATCAAGAAAAAAAACACACACCCTTTATATCCTAGAAGCTCACAGAAAGGGCAGTGAGAGACATTGCAAGCACCTTCTTTCTTTGCAATGCTGGGACATTAAAACCCAGGGCCAGCAACATAGCTCAGTCAGATAGTGTGCTGCCCTGTCATGTGCAGGGTCCAGGTTTGAGCCTGGCCTCCCACCTACCTCCCTGAGGGAAGCTACGGCACTGAGGTGTGTCTTTCTATCTTTCTGTCTGTCTTTCTGGCATCCCTGTGGGTCTTCACAATGCCAGGGATCGAACTTGGGACCTCATGCTTGAGAGTCCATTACTGTATTCACGGTACCTCTTACCTCTTCCCAGACCCTCAATTATTATTTTTTAATTATTTATCTTTGTGTATTGGCTAGAAACAGCCAGATATCCAGAGGAAAGGGAGAGAGAGAGAGAGAGAGAGAGAGGAGAGGGAGACACCTGCAGACCTGCTTCACCACTCATGAAGTTTTCCCCCTGCAGGTGGGGACTGGGGGGCTTGAACCTGGGTCTTTGTGCATTGTAACAGGTGCACTCAACCAGGTGTGCCATCACCCCAGCCCCCAATTGTAAAACATTTATTTATTTATTTATTTGTTATTTATTTTACCCTCAGGGTTACCGCTGGGGCTCAGTGCCTGCACTACAAACCCAGGCTTTTCATGGCCATTTCCCCCTCCCACCCCCATTTTTATTGGATAGAACAGAGAGAAACAGAGAGATGGAGAGAGAGAGAGAGACAGAGAGAGAGAGAGGAGGAGGAGAAGAGAGGAAGATAGACACCTGCAGACCTGCTGCTTCACTGCCTGTGAAGCGACTCCCCCCCACCCAGCAAATGGAGAGCGGAGTGGGGGGAGAGGGTGGGCTCGAACCCGGATCCTTATTCTTAGTGCTACGTGCACGTAACTGGATACACCACCACCTGGCCCCCTGTTTGTTTATTTATTTATTTATTTATTTATTTAGAAGGAAAAGAAAGGGCTGAACCACTGCATATCCCCCAGCACCTGCTATGCCAAGGATCCAACTCAGGACTGAGAGTCCAGCTCTACCCGCTGCACCGCCTCCCAGGCCATGAGGCCGAGAGGCTTTTAGCTTTTACACAGCGGCTCTCTGCCAAGCTCTATTTCTTGATTTATCTCTATACCTCTTGATCTCTTTCTTTCTTTCTTTCTTCCTCCAGGGTTATTGCTGGGCTCGGTGCCCGCACCATGAATCCACGACTCCTGGAGGCCATTTTCCCCCCCGTTTGTTGTTGTAGCCTCGTTGTGGTTATTATTGTTACTGTTGATGTCGTTCGTTGTTGGATAGGACAGAGAGACATGGAGAGAGGAGGGGATGTCCCCTCCCCTCCTTCTGACAGCTCAATGCCCTGCACCCTGCTGGGTTGTCACCTGTCCCCTCCAGGTCTGCCCAAAATGGAGGTCTGCCAGGAATATTATGGGGTGCCCCCACCGCCCGGGGCCTTTGGACCCTTTCTGAGGCTCAACTCCGGCGACATTGTGGAACTCACCAAGGCTGAAGCCGAACACAACTGGTGGGAGGTATCAGTTGGGGTGTTGGAGGTGGGGTGGGATAGGGGGAGAGCTGGAGAGGGGCCCCAGGGTGCTGATTGCTTCTAGAACTGGGTTCCCCAAAACGCCCTCTCTCAAAACTGTACCCAGGGAGGCTGGTCTGGAAGGGGGTACGGTGGGGAGGGTGGTGTAGGCAGGGGTGACGTTCTGGGGGTGGCCAGGTGGCGGCACACCTGGTTAAGCATCCCCATCACGGTGCAGAAGGACCCAGGTTCGAGCCCCTGGTCCCCACCTGTGGGGGAAGCTTCACAAGTGCTGAAGCAGGGCTGCAGGTGTCTCTCCGTCTCTATCTCCCCCACCTCCTTTCTCAATTTCTATCTGCCCTACTCAATAAAATGAAAAAAAAAAATCCATGGCCGCTAGAAGCCATGGATTTGTAGTTCATGCACTGAGCCCCGGATACAGAGAGACAGAGATCGGGATAACATGGGTCCGGTGGTGGCGAACTTGGTTGAGCGCACACGTTACAGTGCACAAGGACCCAGGCTCGAGTCCCCGGTCCCCACCTGCAGGGGGAAAGCTTTGCGAGTGGTGAAGCAGGGCTGCAGGTGTCTCTCTGTCTCTCTCCCTCTCTATCTCTTGATTTATCTCTATCCCTCTTGAGTTCTTTCTTCTTTCTTTCTTCTTTTTTTTTTTTGCGTCCAGGGTTATTGCTGGGGCTCGGTGCCCGCACCATGAATCCACTGCTCCTGGAGGCCATTTTTTCCCCCTTTTGTTGCAGTTTTGTTGTAGTTATTATTATTGTTATTATTGATGTCGTCATTGTTAGATAGGACAGAGAGAAATGGAGAGAGGAGGGGAAGACAGAGAGGGGGAGAGAAAGACAGACATCTGCAGACCTGCTTCACTGCCTGTGAAGCGACTCCCCTGCAGGTGGGGAGCCGGGGGCTCGAACCGGGATCCTTATGCCGGTCCTTGCGCTTAGCGCCACGTGTGCTTAACCCGCTGCGCTACCGCCCGACCCTCCCTCTTGATTTCTTTCTGTCTTTAGCCAATAAATAAATAAAGATAATCAAAATATTTTGTAAAAGAAATAGAGATGTTAGAGCAGAGCGCTGCTCAGCTCTGGCTTATAGTGGTGCTGTGGGTTGAACCTGGGATCTTGAAGTCTCAGGAATGATTTTTTTTTTCCTCCATGGTTATTGCTGGCGCTCGGTGTCTGCATGACTCCACTGCTACCAGAAGCCATTTTTTCTTTCCTTTAGACTGAGGGTGAGAGTTCGAGACAGAGGGAGTGGTGCGTCAGCCTCTCTTTCTCTCTCTCTCTCTCTCTCTCCTTCTCCCTCTCCCTCTCTCTCTTTCTGTCTTCCCCTGGAAATTGTGGTGATTTGATCCCCAGCTCTCTGGATCATAGAGTGGAGGCAGACAGGCGGAGTGGGCACTGAGTGAGAAGGTTTACACACACAAGGGCGCATGGTCATTTCTCAGTTTAATACCTTCCTTTCTTTCCTAGGGCAGAAATACAGCAACCAATGAAGTTGGCTGGTTTCCCTGTAACCGGGTCAAACCCTACGTCTATGTGAGTGATTGGGGCATGGATGGGTGGATGGTGGATGGATGGATGAGATTCATGGATGGGTGGATGGTGGATGGATGGATGAGATTCATGGATGGGTGGATGGTGGATGGATGGATGAGATTCATGGATGGGTGGATGGTGGATGGATGGATGAGATTCATGGATGGGTGGATGGTGGATGGATGGATGAGATTCATGGATGGGTGGATGGTGGATGGATGGATGAGATTCATGGATGGGTGGATGGTGGATGGATGGATGAGATTCATGGATGGGTGGATGGTGGATGGATGGATGAGATTCATGGATGGGTGGATGGTGGATGGATGGATGAGATTCATGGATGGGTGGATGGTGGATGGATGGATGAGATTCATGGATGGGTAGGTGGGTGGGTGGATGGATGGATGAGATTCATGGATGGGTGGATGGTGGATGGATGGATGAGATTCACGGATGGGTGGGTGGTGGATGGATGGATGAGATTCATGGACGGGTAGGTGGGTGGGTGGATGGATAGATGGATGAGATTCATGGATGGGTGGATGGTGGATGGATGGATGAGATTCATGGATGGATGGATGAGATTCATGGATGGGTGGATGGATGGATGGATGGATGGATGGGTGGATGGATGAAATTCATGGATGGGTAGATGGAATTGATAGATGCATGGATGATGGATGGACGGATGGAATTGATGGATGGGTAGATGGATGGATGGATGGATGGATGATGTTTGGGTGAATGAATGGATGGAAGGATGGATGGATGGATGGATTATATGATGTATGGGTAAATGGATGGATGATGGATGGACGGATGGAATTGATGTATGGGTGGATGGATGGAATGGATAGGTGGATGGATGAAATGGATAGGTGGATGGATGGATGGATGAATGGATGGATTGATGGATTGTATGATGTATGAGTGAATGGATGGGTGGAGGGATGGATGATGAATGGATGGATGGAATTGATGGATGGGTGGATGGAATGGATGGATGGATGGATGGATGGAATAGATAGGTGGATGGATGGATGGCAGGAATTGATGAATGAGTGAATGAATGGATGGATTGATGGCCTTGATGGATGGATGGATGGATGGATGGATGGATGGGTGGATGGATGGGTGGATGGATGATGGTGATCTGACTTGGGATTGACAGCGGAGTTGTTTTACGGGTTCCCACCCCATCATTCATTGCAAATACAGCAGCCGGTGTCCACAGATAGGACCGTCTCCTCAGAAATAGGCATGTTTTGATATGTATGTTTCTCTCTCCCTCTGTTAGTTGCCCGTACGCCTCACACTACCCATGTATCTGTCCATTATCTGTGTACCTCCCTACCTACCAGCCAGTCAACTATGCATCTGTGTTGGTCAGCTTTGTTTATCTACCTGTTGGTCAAATATGCAGACAAGCATCTGCCAGCTATGTGTATGTGTGTAGATTATCATTTTTTCTATCGACTCCCTGTCATATTCTTATCTGTTCATTTTTCTATCATCTATTTAAGCTATTAGCTCATCCGTCATCCATCTATCTATGTGACCTATTTTTTTTAAATTTTTTTAAATGATCTTTATTTACGTATTGTAACACGTGCACCGCCACCCGGCCCCATTCTGTGTGACGTCTTTAAGCCAGAATCCAAGTGTTGTTTTTTTTTCCCGATTTCTCCCTCCAAATGTAGCTCTACTTAAAGGTATACTCATCCTAGCCCCCTCCTGTCTCATTACAATAAAGGCGCTGGGATGAGCACCCAGTAAATGATAGATGAATAAATGAATGAATGAATGAATGAATGAATGAATGAATGAATGGGTAGGTGAGTGACTAGATGGAAGTGTAGGTGAAGGAATGAATTGAGGACTGGATTAGTGGATGGAAAATTGAATGGAGGGTGGGAGGGACGGATGGATGGATGGATGGATGGAATAGATAGGTGGATGGATGGATGGCAGGAATTGATGAATGAGTGAATGAATGGATGGATTGATGGCCTTGATGGATGGATGGATGGGTGGATGGATGGGTGGATGGATGATGGTGATCTGACTTGGGATTGACAGCGGAGTTGTTTTACGGGTTCCCACCCCATCATTCATTGCAAATACAGCAGCTGGTGTCCACAGATAGGACCGTCTCCTCAGAAATAGGCATGTTTTGATATGTATGTTTCTCTCTCCCTCTGTTAGTTGCCCGTACGCCTCACACTACCCATGTATCTGTCCGTTATCTGTGTACCTCCCTACCTACCAGCCAGTCAACTATGCATCTGTGTTGGTCAGCTTTGTTTATCTACCTGTTGGTCAAATATGCAGACAAGCATCTGCCAGCTATGTGTATGTGTGTAGATTATCATTTTTTCTATCGACTCCCTGTCATATTCTTATCTGTTCATTTTTCTATCATCTATTTAAGCTATTAGCTCATCCGTCATCCATCTATCTATGTGACCTATTTTTTTTAAATTTTTTTAAATGATCTTTATTTACGTATTGTAACACGTGCACCGCCACCCGGCCCCATTCTGTGTGACGTCTTTAAGCCAGAATCCAAGTGTTGTTTTTTTTTCCCGATTTCTCCCTCCAAATGTAGCTCTACTTAAAGGTATACTCATCCTAGCCCCCTCCTGTCTCATTACAATAAAGGCGCTGGGATGAGCACCCAGTAAATGATAGATGAATAAATGAATGAATGAATGAATGAATGAATGAATGGGTAGGTGAGTGACTAGATGGAAGTGTAGGTGAAGGAATGAATTGAGGACTGGATTAGTGGATGGAAAATTGAATGGAGGGTGGGAGGGACGGATGGATGGATGGATGGATGGATGGATAGATGGATTGATGGATGGAATGATTAGATAGATGTGTGAAAGGATGCATAAATGGCTAGTGGATGGATGGGTGGATGGATGGATGGATGGATGGATAGATGGATGGATGCTACATGAATGGATGGATGGATGGATAGCAGGATCAAAACTAGGTGAATGGGTGAATGGATGGTAAGAAGTACATATGACTGGATGGATGGATGGATGGATGGATGGATGGATGGATAGATGAAATGATTAGATAGATGTGTGAATGGATGCATAAATGGCTAGATGAGTGGAGTAGTGGATGGATGGATGGATGGATGGATAGATAGATGGATGCTACATGAATGGATGGATGGATAGAGGGATCAAAACTAGGTGAATGGGTGAATGGATGGTAAGAAGTACATATGATTGGATGGATGGATGGATGGATGGATGGAATGATGGATGGATGGAGTACCTTGCATTCTGCCGCAGAGCTGGGTCTAAATCTAGGTCTTTGTCTCTGTCTCCAGGGTCCCCCTCAGGACCTGACCAGTCACCTCTGGTGAGTAACACCTCTTATCATGTTTCCCATCTGAGGCTCTCTGGGGCCAGGTTGGACCCTAAGGAATCTCCAGACCAACCTGTTCATAGTTGTTCAAACTCTGGGTTTTGAAGGCTGGGCCCAGCGCTGTGACTGGACTTGTAAGAATTCAGTGGACAAAGGGGGTCCCAGCTTTGGGGAGATGAAGGCCTCCCTAGAAGTCAGGCAGCGTCTACGCTTAAGATGTCTTTCCCTTTGATTTTTTAATCTTTTTTCTGAGCACACAAACTACTTTTTATTGAACAGAATAAGCATTTTGTTTTTCACGTGACTAGAGACACTAGAAATTGACAACTTGACGATTTTCCCTTTGTTACTTATTTATTTCTATCTTGTTAATTTACTTTGCAAATTTTACTTTTGGGGTTCGAGCTGACAGTATGGCCTCTAGAGCCCACTGACTCGGGTCTGAGTTCTCACTGCAACACCTGTCACACACCAGCTGTGGGACCTGGGACTGGGACTGGGAGCTGAGCCTTCTCTGTGCTTTAACATCCCCCCTTTGGAAAAATTGAAAGGGCACAATGCCAGCTTCGTAGGTTGTTAAGAAACTTGGACAGGCTCGGAGATGTTAAGTCTTCAGCTTGTGGGAGTAGACGCATTGTTGGCTCTTAATATTTCTTGCTAGCTGCTCTCAGAATATCTCACCAATTCTATAATTCATGGGGGGGAGGGCTGGAGGCAGAGTTCACTGGGTAAGGGAAATGCCTTACCATGTGTGTGGCTTAGGCTTAAGCCCTGGTACCACTCGAAAAGCCCTATAATACTGGGAGAAGCTCCCGTATTTCTATCATCTATCTATCTATCTATCTATCTATCTATCTATCTATCTGTCTATCATAATTTCTCTATCTGTCATAATCTATTAATCTACCCTTTACCATCTATCCTCTATTATCTATTTATCTAACTACCTGTCCTCTATCATTCATCTCTCTGTCTATCTTACCATTATTATTATTATTTATTAGATAGAGACAGAGAAATTGACAGGGAAGGGAGAGACAGAGATGAAGAGAGACAATGAGACACCTGCAGCCCTGCTTCACTACTCAGGAAGCTCCCCCCCCCCCCCGCCGCCGCTTCAGATGGGGAGCAGGGGCTTGAACCTGGCTCTTTGTGGACTTTAAACTGAGTGCTTAACCAGCTGTGCCACCACCTGGCTTCCCTGTCTGTCTTTTTTGTTTTTTTGCCCTTTTGTTGCCCTTGTTGTTTTCTATTGTTATTGTAGTTATTATTGTTACTCTTGTTATTGCTGTCATCGTTGTTGGCTAGGACAGAGAGAAATGGAGAGAGGAGGGGAAGACAGAGAGGGGGAGAGACAGACAGACACCTGCAGACCTGCTTCACCGCCTGGGAAGCGACTCCCCTGCAGGTGGGGAGCCGGGGGCTCGAACCGGGATCCTTAGGCCGGTCCTTGCACCACCTATCTATCTATCCATCTATCTATCCATCTATCTATCTATCTATCTATCTATCATCTATCTATCTATCATCTATCTATCTATCTATCTATCTATCTATCTATCATCTATCTATCATCTATCTATCTATCATCTATCTATCTATCTATCATCTATCTATCTATCTATCATCTATCTATCTATCATCTATCTATCTATCTAATAATCTATGTGAATGAAAAATAAGTAGCCCAGAGTTGAGAAATTGTGTGTGTGTCCTCACACTCCGGCTCTACAAACAAACTAACAAAAACCTCATTTCCCCCATGTTTTAACATTTCTAATCTTGGTGTGGCTGTGACAGGCACAATCTCAGTCTCTCCCACCTGTGGAGGGGAAAGCTTTTCGAGTGGTAAAACAGGTCTGCAGGTGTCTCTCTTTCCCTCTCTGACTCTATCCTCTCTGCGCTTCTCAATTTCTCTGTCTTAGCAAATGAGAAAAAAGAAAGAAAGAAAGAAAGAAAGAAAGAAAGAAAGAAAGAGAGGAAGAAAGGGAAAGAAAAGAAAAAGGAAGAAATGGTCACCAGGAGTGGTGGATACGTACTGTCAGCACCTAGCCTCAGTGATAATCCTGGTGGGGAAAAAATAAGTCTTAGTCTTCTGTTTAATCAAGAATATTTATTTATTTAGATAGGTAGGGAGAGACCAGAGCCCTGCTCAGCTCTGGCTGATGGTAGAGCTCAGGATTGAACCTGGGACCTCAGAGACTCAGGCAGGAGAATTTTTTGCACAACAATGATGCTATCTCCCCTGCCCCCACTGTTTCTTTTCTTTTCTTACCAAAAACTAAGCTCTGGCTGATGGTGGGTGGTGCAGGGCATCGAACCTGGGACTTTGGAGCCTCAGGCAGGAGAGTCTCTTTGCAGAACTATGATGCTGTCTTCCCCACCCACAACAGGTTTTTTTGTAAATATCTATTTATTAATGAGAGACAGAGAGGGGCTAGGTGGTGCTGTACATGATTGACAGCACGTTACAGTGCGCAAGGACCCGGGTTCAAGCCTCCAGTCCCCACCTATGGGGGAAAGCTTCACGAGTGGTGAAGCAGGGCTGCAGGTGTCTCTCTGTCTCTTTCCCTCTCTCTCTCCCCTTCCCTATTGATTTCTGGTTGTCTCTATCCAAATAAAGAGAGATAATATAAATTAAATTTAAAAAATGAGAGACAGAGAGAGAGAGAGAGCATCTCAACGCTTCCATTTCCTCTATGCCAACTGCTACAAGAAGCCACCACAGCAAAAAGAATAAATAAATAAAGAAACCTTCTTCAGTTTCACCTTCCTCTTTCCAGAAGAGGAAATTTGGATTCAGGGCAGCAAAGTCAGTTCCTGAAGGTAGAGAACAGATACACATCAGAGCCAAGATTCAAACCCTGGTCTCGGGGCGGGGAGGTGACCCACCACACACACACACACACACACACACACACACACACACACACACACACACACACACCCCTGTGAGGACCTGGTGACCAGAAAAAGAGGTGACAGAGAGAGACTCACGTCAGCTACAACATCCAACACGTTAGGCCCTTGTTGTTGTGCTTGTTGCTATAGTTATTGTTGTTACTAATGTCATCGTTGTTAGATAGGACAGAGAGAAATGGAGAGAGGAGGGGAAGACAGAGAGGGGGAGAGAAAGACAGACACCTGCAGACCTGCTTCGCCACCTGGGAAGCGACTCCCCTGCAGGTGGGGAACCGGGGGCTCGAACTGGGATCCTTATGCCGGTCCTTGCGCTTTGCGCCAACTGCGCTTAACCTGCTGCGCTACTGCCCGACTCCCATCATCTTTATCTATTTATTTTTAATTTATTTTTAAAAGGAGACATTAACAAAACCATAGGATAAGAGGGGTACAACTTCACCCAATTCCCACCACCAGAACTCCATATCCCATCCCCTCCCCTGATAGCTTTCCTATTCTTTATCCCTCTGGGAGTGTGGACCCAGGGTCATTGTGGGATGCAGAAGGTGGAAGGTCTGGCTTCTGGAATTGCTTCCCCGCTGAACATGGGTGTTGACAGGTGGATCCATACCCCCAGCCTGTCTGTCTCTTTCCCTAGTGGGGCAGAGCTCTGGGGAAGTGGAGCTCCAGGACACATTGGTGGGGTCGTCTGTCCAGGGAAGTCTGGTCGGCATCCTGCTGGCTTTATTTTTTAATGTCATCTATTCCATGCACAAAAGGCGAGAAATTGTCACCATCTAGCTGGTTCCAAAGATTTTCACCCGCCAGGGGAAATGCCCTTCCCACCACCCCCACCCCTCCTTGCACCCCCGCGGCCTGAGAACATGAAACTTCCTGTCTGCGGACTGCCCTTTCTGGAGATGGTGACTGGTTTTGTCTACTCAGCATATTTTTTTAAAAAAAATGTCTTTTTTCCACATTGCCACACAAATTAGTACTTCTTTTTTTTTTTTTTATGGAGGGGGGAGGTCTCTGGCTTTTTTTTTTTTTTGCTGTTGTCTCCATTTTTTTTTTTTTGGTAACACTATTAAAATTCTATTGCTTTTGTTTTGATGACTCAGGTTTTTTTTTTTACTTTTTATTTATAAAAAGGAAACACTGAGAAAAACCATAAGATAAGAGGGGAACAACTCCACACAATTCCCACCACCAGAATTCCGTATCCCATCCCCTCCCCTGATAGCTTTCCTATTCTTTATCCCTCTGGGAGCATGGACCCAGGGTCATTGTGGGATGCAGAAGGTGGAAGGTCTGGATTCTATAATTGCTTCCCCGCTGAACATGGGTGTTGACAGGTGGATCCATACTCCCAGCCTGTCTGTCTCTTTCCCTAGTGGGGCAGGGCTCTGGGGAAGCGGAGCTCCAGGACACATTGGTGGGGTCGTCTGTCCAGGGAAGTCTGGTCGGCATCCTGCTAGCATCTGGAACCTGGTGGCTGAAAGAAAAGTTAACATATAAAGCCAAACACATTGTTGACTAATCATGAACCTAAAGGCTAGAATGTTGCAGATGAAGAGTTGGGGGTCTCTGTTTTGTAGATAGCTAGTAGGCATATTTTAGTTATATTCCAAAGGGCCTGTGGCTATACTACTTTTTTTTTTTTGCCTGAGCCTGAAATCTGATATGCAGATGGACCCAAGTTATTATCTGGGGAGATGATGTCTTGGCTGGAAAAAGGACCAGAAAGCTGCATCAGGGAAGAGAGTAGCTCCCTAATATGGGAAAGGGGTATAAATACTGTTGACTGTAAACCCCATCGATTTGATGTGATCCGGGGCCCATATTCAGCTTACGAGCCTGTGTGGCCTCTGCATCCCTGTAGATCTGAGCTCACATTCTGTGGTCGTGAGTAGGAACGTTCCAAGCTGCCCCAATATCAGGACCCATCTCCCTCAGGTGGAGCATAGAGTATGTTGTCCAGCCTCCCTTCAAAGGATGGAACATTCTCTACCATGTTGATCCACGTTGAGGGCAAGGTCCTATGGGAGAAAGATATCTATCTCTACCTCTCTCTCTCTCCCTGTATGTGTATATATATAGATATATATTATGTCTATCTATACCTCTATATTTATATATCTAATATGAGAGAGAGACAGACAGAGATTTATTAAAGCTTTACTCTGCTCTGGCATATATAAGACAAGGGATTGAACCCAGGTATTTTCAATGCTGACAAGCCATCCCATGCTCTACCCTTGAACTACCTCCTGAGACCCTTCTTTTGAAAACTATTATTAATATTTGTGACCAGGGAAGCCAATAAACTGGTAGAGTACAGGACTTGCGATTCTGGTTTAATCCCTGGCACCACACAGACCAGAGTAATGTTATGTCTTCTCTCCCTCTCTCTCTCCTCCTCCTCCTCCTCCTTCTCCTTCTCCTTCTTCTCTCTTCAAATTCATATGAATAATATAAATCTTTAAAATAAAAATGTCATGGAGGCCAGGCAGTGACACACTTGGTTGAGCGTACACATTACCATGCGCAAGGATCCAGGTTCGAATCCCTGCTCCCCACCTGTGGGGGTGAGGGGAAGCTTTACAGTGAATCAAGTCCTGTGGGTGTCTCTTTGTCTCTCTCCTTCTCTATCTTTTTGTCTCCTCTCAATTTCTTTCTGTCCTATCAAGTAAAAATAGGGGAGGGGAAGTCTGCCAGGAGCAGTGGATTCGGAGTGCCAGCAATGAGTCCCAGTGAGAACCCTGGTGGCAAGAAAAAGCCAAACATCCACCCTCACCCTCCACCCAGGGTTTTTACTTGGGTGCCCTACTCCAAATTCAGTCAAATCCTGCTTTGAGTTTCCCTTTCTGATCTTCTGTCTCAACTTCTATTGATGAGTGGGATCATCCCATACTCATCTTTGTCTTTCTGACTTAGCTCACTTAACATAATTCCTTCTAAGCTCCATCCAGGATGGGTCAGAGAAGGTGGGTTCATTGTTCTTGATAGCTGCATAGTATTCCATTGTGTATATATACCACAGCTTTCTCAGCCACTCATCTGTTGTTGGGCACCTGGGTTGCTTCCAGGTTTTAGCTATTATGAATTGTGCTGCTATGAACATAGGAGTACACACCTCTTTTTGGTTGGGTCTTATTGCGTCCTTGGGGTATATCCCTAGGAGAGGAATTACTGGGTCATATGCTTTTTTGGTGCTAAGTTTGCCAAGCTCTTTGTATATTTTGGTGATTAGTCTCTTGTCTGATGTCTGGCATGTGAAGATCTTCTCCCATTCTGTGAGGGGTCTCTTGGTTTGTGTGATAGTTTCTTTGGCTGTGCAGAAGCCTTTCAATTAGATGCAGTCCCATTGATTTGTTTTCTGCTTCAGTCTTCCTTGCAACTGGATTTGTATCATCAAAGATGTCCTTGAGGTTTAGGTGGGAAAGTGTTCCACCAATGTTTTCCTCTAAGTATTTGATAGTTTCTGGTCTAACATACAGGTCCTTGATCCATTGGGAGTTGATTTTTGTTTCTGGTGAGATAAGGTGGTTCAGTTTCATTCCTTTTTTTTTTTCTTTTCAGTTTCATTCTTCTGCACATTTCAACCCAGTTTTCCCAGAACCATTTGTTGAAGAGAACCTCCTTCCTCCATTTAATACTTTGGGCCCCCTTTATCAAAGATTAGATGTCCATAGGCGTGGGGGTTTAGTTCTGGGCTTTCAATTCTGTTCCTATTCATTCATTCACCCATCTGTCCATCATCCATCTATCCACTCATCACCCATCCATCCATCCATCCATCCATCCATCCATCCATCCATGCTTCCACCCTTCCACCCCAAGGTGAATCTTAGTTCCTAAGGACTGTTGAACCCAGGCCTTCACCAATGTGGGTCATGGGTTGGAAGGCATGGTGGCCTCTCTCAGGGGGCCCAGACACGTAGATGACTTACAGAAACTTCAAGGCCTTTGGGACTCTGCCCACTGCTTCTCTCTGTTCATCCATAATCAACACATCCATCCCCTTCCATCCATCCATCCATCCTTCTATCCATCTGTCTACCTTCCATCCATCCTTCTACCATCCATCCATCCTTCTATCCGTACTCCTTCTATCCATCCATCCACCCCTCTATCCTCTATTAATACATCCTTCTATCATCCATCCATCCATCCATCTATCCATCCTTCTATCTATCCATCCATCCATCCATCCATCCATCTATCCTTCTATCCATCCATCTATCCTTCTATCCATCCGTCCATCCATCCATCTGTCCTTCTAACCATCCATGCATCCATCTATCCATACATCCTCTACCATCCATCCATCCATCCTTCTCCATAATCCTTCTACCATTCATCCATCCCTCAATCCATCTATCCATCCATCCATCCCTCCATCCTTCAATACATACATCCTTCTACCATCCATCCATCCATCCTTCCATCCATCCGTCCGTCCATCCATCCATCCATCCATCTATCCATCTGTCCGTCCATCTGTCCGTCCATCCATCCTTCTATCCATACTCCTTCTATCCACCCATCCATCCTTCTATCCATTCCTCCATCCATCCATCCTTCTGTCCATCCATACATCTGTCCATCCATCTGTCCATCTATCCATCCTTCTATCCATACTCCTTCTATCCATCCATCCATCCATCCATCCATCCATCCATCCTTCTATCCATCCATCCATCCACCCACCCATCCATCCATCCATCCATCCATCCATCCATCCATCCATCCGTCCATCCGTCCATGCATCCATCCACACTAACCTCTCTCTTTGACAGGTACGCCGGCCCGATGGAGCGTGCTGAGGCAGAGAACATCCTCAGCAACCGTTCTGAACGAACCTTCCTGGTGCGGCAGAGGGTGAAGGACTCGGCGGAATTTGCCATCAGCATTAAGTAATCCCCGCCCCTCAAACTCACCCCAACCTCTGGTGGCCAGGGTGCTGCGGGGACTCAGGACTCAGAGTCCTAACAGGTCCTGAGCGTCAACTTTCTCCCCCGACTTCTCTCTCTTATGTGTAGTTCCTTGCACTCCGTGGCTGGTTTGTCCCTCAGGAATGCTTTTTGTTTGTTTGTTTTTATCAGAGCCCTGCGGAGCTCTGACAGACAGTAGCACAGGGGATTGAACCTGTGACCTCAGAGCCTCAGGCAGGAGAATCTCTTTGCAGAACCGTGATGCTGTCTCCCCTTCTCCCAGAATTCTTCTGTTTGAAGAAAATGCAGGTTTTCTTTTTTTTTTTTCCTGTTTGGGTTGCCCACAAGTTCATTTCTCTCTTAGGTCAGATCCTGTCAAGATGCTTCTTTTTTCATTTTTTAAAAATATTTATTTATTTATTCCCCTTTGTCGTCCTTGTTGTTTTATTGTTGTAGTTATTATTGTCGTTGTTATTGATGTCGTCGTTGTTGGCTAAGACAGAGAAATGGAGAGAGGAGGGGAAGACAGAGAGGGGGAGAGAAAGACAGACACCTGCAGACCTGCTTCACCGCCTGTGAAGCGACTCCCCTGCAGGTGGGGAGCCGGGGGCTCCAACTGGGATCCTTGCACTGGTCCTTGCACTTTGCGCCACATGCGCTTAACCTGCTGTGCTACCACCTGGCTCCCCTTTTTCATTTTTTAAATTTATGTTTAATAGTGGGCTAACAAGATTATAAGATGACAAGGTCTAGTTCACACCACACCCACCACCAAAGTTCTGTCTTCACCCTCCGACCTCCCAAAGAAAGACCACCATCTGAATTCTCACAGTCTTACAAAGTTCTCCCAAACTTACAGAAAGTTTGCTTGTTTTTGTTTTAAATTTTTTTTGCAAGTTCATGTACATATGATCTCTAGAGTGCACATATGAGTGAAACCATACGGTAGCTGTCTTTCATCTCTTCACTTATTTCCATAAGCATCACCACATTCAGTTCCATCCATTTTGTCCCAAGGGACACAATATCATCTTTTTGATGACTGAGTAGTATTCCATGGGGTATATACACATCCCAAAACATCTTTAGCTAGTCATCTGTCGATGGACATTTAGGCTGAACCCACTCGTTGGCTGTTGTGAATAATGCAGCTGTGAACACAGGAGTGCATATGTCCCTTGGAATTCATGTTTGAGGACATTTATCTTTTGATCAGCCCACCACCCATGATAACCCATGTTTGATTGGGGATTCTCAGCAACCAATCTTCCAGCTTCAGCATCACCACTTTGCTGCTCTGTGGAGTTTTAATCTAGGCTCATTCGAGTCCACCTCTGCTCCTGAGGGTGTAACTTAGGGGCAGTCTGGTCATGAGAGAAATGGATGGTCCACAGATGTCTACTCTCCATAGACCCAGGAATCAGCCCTTTTTTACTCTATGCTTAGCAAACACCCTTAGGATAGCAATCCTATTGAAGTTTCATCCTTATTTTTGCCCTCTGGGGATTTCCTTCGTTGTTTGAGAACTCAGCAAGTTTTCAGCAGAGAACTTGCAATGGATTTTCTTTAGCTAGAAGTGTTTTGTTTCATTTTAAACTTGGTAACTAGTTTTCCATGTTGACAGAAATGAGTGTCGCTGTCATGTTATTTCTAGTCTGTGGCCCACCATTTTTTTATTTTTATTTTTTTATTTTTTATTTAAGAAAGGATTAACGAACAAAACCATAAGGTAGGAGGGGTACAACTCCACACAATTCCCACCACCCCTCCCCCACCATTTAAAAAAAAATAATGCCTTTATTGAGAGATTCATGGTTTACAGTCAATAGTCAAATACAGCAGTTTGTACATTTGTGCATGCATAACATGTCTCAGTTTTCTACATAACAATCCAACCCCGACTACATCCTCCTCTGTCATCATGATCCAGGACCTGAACTCTCCCCCCCCACTCCAGAGTCTTTGACTTTGGTGCAAGACACCAACTCCAGTCCAAGTTCTGCTCAGTGTTTTCCCTTCTGATCTTGTTTATCAACTTCTATCTGTGAGTGAGATCACCCCATATTCATCCTCTTTCTGACTTATCTCACTTCACAGGATTCCTTCAAGCTCCATCCAAGATGAGGTGAAGAAGGTGAATTCACCATTTTTCATAGCTGAGTAGTATTCCATTGTGTATCTAGACCGAAACTTACTCAGCCACTCATCTGTTGTTGGACACCTGGGTTGCTTCCCAGGTTTTGGCTATTATGAATTGTGCTGCTGTGAACATAGGTGTACTTTTGGGATGGGTGTGTTGGGTTTCTTGCGAGTCCACGATATTAATGAACATGGATGTCTCTTCAAATCTGTCTATACTGGGGTCTACCATATCAGTGGAAGTTCTGTCTCTTCCCATCCCTTTTCTAGCCTGTCGTCCACCCTATTGGTGTAGATGAATCTCTCCTCTAGGATTCATCTCTTTAGACTGTGGTCTACCATGTTGTTAGAATTGACGTCTCCTCTAATGTTCTTGCTAGTCTGTGGTCATGCTGGTGACAATAGATGTCTCAGGGAAGTGGTTGATCGCATAATGATTATGGAAAGAGAGTCTCATGCCTGAAGCTCCAAGGTCCCAAGTTCAAGCTCCTATATCACCATAAACTATAAGACAGAGCTCTTGTAAAAGAAAGGAAGGAAGGAAGAAAGAGAGAGAGAGAGAGAAGAAGTGCATGTCTCTTTCTATTGCTTTTTCTAGCCTGTGGTACACCACAGTGGTAGATGTGGTGTCTCCTCTAGTCTCCTTTCTGGTCCGTGGTCTGTCAGGTTGGTGGAGTGAATGTCTCATCCAGTCTCCTTTCTAGATTATGGTCCGCCATATTGGTGGAAATGATGTCTACTCCAGTTTTTCCTCTAGTGTGGTCTGTCATGTTGGTAGAAGTAAATTTCTCTTCCTCCCTCACCCCAGTATCCTTTCTGGTCCATGGCTTCCATGTTTGTTTTTTTTCTTCTTCTTAATCTATCACCCACTCTGTTGATGGAAGTGGGTCTCTTCTCTTGACTCTTTTGGATGCCATGGTCTTCTTTTTTTTTTTTTAAGATTTTATTTATTTTAGTAATAGAAAGATAGGAGGAGAGAGAGAAAGAGCCAGACATCACTCTAGTACATGTGCTGCCGGGGATTGAACTCAGGACCTCATGCTTGAGAGTCTAGTTCCTTAGCCACTGCGCCACCTCCCAGACCACCATGGTCTTCTTAATTGGGGCAAGGGTAGGACTCAATGCATCCATTTAAGAAACCTACCCTCCCCCCAATTTACCAGATCTTTTTGACTTCTCAAACACCCTGTGAGTCAGTAAAGTAATCCCAGAGGAATAGGTTAAAAGGAATAGAGGAGAGAAACTCCTGGGGAGAGGGGTGTTTCTGTTCAAGGGAGGGTTGGTAGCAGGAGAAGGAAGCCTGTGAGTTCCTTAACTGTCTCCTCCCTGAAATAGTCAAGATGGCGGGCAGGGGAGACTGCATCATGGTTATGCAAACAGAGTCTCCTGCCTGAGGCTCCTAAGTCCCAGGTTCGATTCCCTGCACCACCATAAACCAGAGCTGAGCAGGGCTCTGGTGTTTCTCTGTGTGTGTGTGTGTCTCTCTCTCTCTGTATCTCTCTCAAAAAATTAAATAAATAAAAATTTAAAAAAATAGTCAAGATGGCTTCTTTGGTTAGAGGTGTTGCCTTGGGGTGAGACTACTTGGCAGGGGTTGGGCCTAGTCTCCCAAACCCAGAATCTAGAGATAATCTCTCCCCCCTCCCCTCTTTCCAGGTACAATGTTGAGGTCAAACACATTAAAATCATGACAGCAGAAGGACTATACCGGATTACAGAGAAGAAGGCTTTCCGGGGACTTAAGGTAAAAATCAGCTAGAGTTGAGAAGGGCTCTGGTTAAAAATTAAAAAAAAAACCTGAGGGGCCAGGTGGTGACACACCTGATGAAACACACACACACACACACACACACACACACACACACACACACACACACACACTACTCTGCATAAGGATCCAGGTTCAAACCCCCGGTCCTCACCTGCAGGGGGGAAAGCTTCACAAATGGTGAAGCAGGGCTGCAGGTGTCCCTCTGTCTCTCTCCCTCTCTATCTCCCCCTTCCCTCTCGATTTCTGGCTGTATCTATGCAATCAATAAATAAAGAGAATAAAAAAAAAATAAAAAGAGGGGGCAGGTGGTGGTTCACCTGATTAAGGGCACATATTACAGTGTGCTAGGATGCAGGTTCGAGCCCCTGGTCCCCACCTACAGGAGGGAAAGCTTTGCAGTTGGTAAAGCAGGGCTACAGGTGTTTCTCTCTCTCTCTTTCCTCTCTATTTCTCTCTGTCTCTATCTTATAATAAATAAATAAGTAAATAAAATCAGAAGGGAAACACTAAGAAGAAGTTGGACTGGAGTCTCCGTGTCTTGCACTAAAGTCAAAGACTCTGGAGTGGGGGTGGGGAGGGTTCAGGTCTTGGATCTTGATGGCAGAGGAGGACCTAGTGGGGGTTGAATTGTTATGTGGAAAACTGGGAAATGTTATGTATGTACAGACTATTGTGTTTTACTGTCAACTATCAAACCATTAATCCCCCAATTAATAAACTGAAAAAACACTACAAATAAATAAAATGAGATAGAGAGGGAGTCGGGTGGTAGCGCAGCAGGTTAAGCAAAGCGCAACGACCGACGTGAGGATCCCAGTTCGAGCCCCCGGCTCCCCACCTGCAGGGGAGTCGCTTCCCAGGCGGTGAAGCAGGTCTTCAGGTGTCTGTCTTTCTCTCCCCCTCTCTGTCTTCCCCTCCTCTCTCCATTTCTCTCTGTCCTATCCAACAACGACGACATCAATATCAACAACAATCAAACAACAAGGGCAATAAAAGGGAATAAATAAATAAATAAAAATGAGAGAGAGAGAGAGAAAGGGAGAGAGACAGAGAAACCTTATAGTCCCACCCCACCACTCTTAAACCACTTTCTCCATGAGGACACCATCACGAGTTGTCCCACGGTTTGAACTTGAGTCCTTACATGGGGTAACTTTTGTGCTCTACTGGGTGACCTACTTGCTGGGTGCGGGGAAACTCGTTTGAGACAATGAGATGGGGCAGAGATCTCTTTCTTCCTTGCTGCAGTGGTCTTAAGAGATAAGGACCTACCCATCGGGGAGACCATTCCAAAGAGCCCTTGAATGATGAACTTCTTGCAGCCTCTTTGAGACGCGGGTCCGGCTGCAATATCATTTTTCACCCCCACCCCCGGTCCTTGTAGGAACTGGTTGAGTTTTATCAACAGAACTCACTCAAGGATTGCTTCAAATCGTTAGACACCAGCCTGCAGTTCCCCTTCAAGGAGCCTGAGAGGAGAACCATCAGCAAAGCCCCAGGTATGCTGGAGGTCTCGGCTGAGGGACCCTCCCCTCACAGCCACTGCCTGCAGACACCGTAGGCACAGAGGTCCCCCAACGGTCCTCTGTCTCTTTGCTCTTGATGGGCCTGTGCAGTTTTGTTTCCTTGCTTATAGGATGTGGGGCAGGGGTGACTAGAGGACTGGGGAAGTTAGGGACATCGGGGAATCGAAAGGGTACTTCAGTGTCTACTTCGGCCCCTTTTACTGGAACCAATGTAGGGCTCTGTGCACGCGCTGTGCTTACTGGATGAGTGGTTGTTCTGGTTTGGTTTTTGTATTTTTACAGAGAAAGAGAGAGAGAGAGGGAGAGAGAGACCCTACAGCCCTGCCCACCCTCCATGGGGCTCCCTGGGTGCTGTGCATGGTGCTGAGAGAGGAGACACCCCACAGCCCTGCCCACCCTCCATGGGCTCCCTGGGTGCTGTGCCTGGTGCTGAGAGAGGAGAGACCCCACAGCCCTGCCCACCCTCCATGGGCTCCCTGGGTGCTGTCCATGGTGCTGAGAGAGGAGAGACCCCACAGCCCTGCCCACCCTCCATGGGCTCCCTGGGTGCTGTGCCTGGTGCTGAGAGAGGAGAGACCCCACAGCCCTGCCCACCCTCCATGGGCTCCCTGGGTGCTGTGCATGGTGCTGAGAGAGGAGAGACCCCACAGCCCTGCCCACCCTCCATGGGCTCCCTGGGTGCTGTGCCTGGTGCTGAGAGAGGAGAGACCCCACAGCCCTGCCCACCCTCCATGGGCTCCCTGGGTGCTGTGCCTGGTGCTGAGAGAGGAGAGACCCCACAGCCCTGCCCACCCTCCATGGGCTCCCTGGGTGCTGTGCCTGGTGCTGAGAGAGGAGAGACCCCACAGCCCTGCCCACCCTCCATGGGCTCCCTGGGTGCTGTCCATGGTGCTGGGAGAGGAGAGACCCCACAGCCCTGCCCACCCT
This sequence comes from Erinaceus europaeus, assembly GCF_950295315.1. Taxonomy (NCBI): domain Eukaryota; kingdom Metazoa; phylum Chordata; class Mammalia; order Eulipotyphla; family Erinaceidae; genus Erinaceus; species Erinaceus europaeus. Next base: position 2,576,172 of record NC_080184.1, read on the forward strand.
CCATGGGGCTCCCTGGGTGCTGTGCATGGTGCTGAGAGAGGAGACACCCCACAGCCCTGCCCACCCTCCATGGGCTCCCTGGGTGCTGTCCATGGTGCTGAGAGAGGAGAGACCCCACAGCCCTGCCCACCCTCCATGGGCTCCCTGGGTGCTGTGCATGGTGCTGAGAGAGGAGAGACCCCACAGCCCTGCCCACCCTCCATGGGCTCCCTGGGTGCTGTGCCTGGTGCTGAGAGAGGAGAGACCCCACAGCCCTGCCCACCCTCCATGAGCTCCCTGGGTGCTGTGCCTGGTGCTGAGAGAGGAGAGACCCCACAGCCCTGCCCACCCTCCATGGGCTCCCTGGGTGCTGTGCCTGGTGCTGAGAGAGGAGAGACCCCACAGCCCTGCCCACCCTCCATGGGCTCCCTGGGTGCTGTCCATGGTGCTGGGAGAGGAGAGACCCCACAGCCCTGCCCACCCTCCATGGGCTCCCTGGGTGCTGTCCATGGTGCTGAGAGAGGAGAGACCCCACAGCCCTGCCTCACCCTCCATGGGGCTCCCTGGGTGCTGTGCCTGGTGCTGAGAGAGGAGAGACCCCACAGCCCTGCCCACCCTCCATGGGGCTCCCTGGGTGCTGTGCCTGGTGCTGAGAGAGGAGAGACCCCACCCTCCATGGTCCTTCCATGTGGTACTTCACACCGGGAACGCATGACTCTACCCTCTAAGCATTCTCCAGACCCTCTCTCTCCCTTCTGATCCTTAAGATATTTTATATGGACACTTCAGTATGAGTTTTCCACATCTCCCTGTATTTCTTTTTTAAAAAGTTAATTTATGGGAGTCGGGTGGTAGCTCAGTGGGTTAAGTGCACGTGGCGCAAAGCACAAGGACCGGTGTAAGGATCCCGGTTCGAGCCCCCAGCTCCCCACCTGCAGGGGAGTCGCTTCCCAGGCGGTGAAACAGGTCTGCAGGTGTCTGTCTTTCTCTCCCCCTCTCTGTCTTCCCCTCCTCTCTCCATTTCTCTCTGTCCTATCCAACAACAACAACAATAACTACCATAATCAAACAACAAGGGCAACAAAAGGGAATAAATAAATATTTATTAAAAAGTTAATTTATTAATGAGAGAGACAGACAGAGAGAAAGAGGGAGAGGGAGGAGATAGGGAGGGAGGGAGGGAGGGAGAGAGAGAGAGAGAGAGAGAGAGAGAGAAAGCCTCTCTCTGTCACATGTGATACCAGGGATGAAACTCTGCACCTCATGCTCGAGGGTCCAGTGTTCTATCTCCTGCACCACCTCCTGGAAGCCTCCCTGAGTTGCTTTTTTTCTTCTTCAGTTTTTCATCATCTTTATCATAGAGTGAAAATATCACTATTTCTTAGGGTTATGGAAAAACATCCAACAAACCAAAGCGCTTTATAAACCATCTTTTTACTGGGTTAAACCGAACTTCTGCTCAAGAGGCAGCTTCCAGAACTCTAGCTAGCTCCCGCCCTCCCTGGAAGATCCTTGGCCTCTGCCCGATTAAATCTCTGGCCAGAGTCATCCAATCCCAGGCGGAAACTTAAGGCTTGAAGTGTTCTGCCCCATTTATTAAAAAAAGTACCGCGCATGAACCCATGAAGATTAGGAATAAATTTATCATCTAAAGGGAGGAATGAGGCGGACAATAGATACGTCATTCCTTACTATAACCTGCACTGGCATTTCCCTGTTGTCCTGATGACAGGTGGGCCAACTGGTGACCCCCCCACACCCTCACTGGCTGAACAAAACAGCACCAGGGGGTGACCCTTTGTGACAAGAGCTGTTAAGAAGTTCGGCTCCAGGGGGAAGGGCGTATCTGCCCAAGATAAATTCCGAGCCCCTTTGCGGAGTCTCTTTGTGACACAGAGATTTTTGACACCTCCCTGTGAAAGCGCTTTCCTCTTGTCTTGCTCCACATGTCACCATGTGGAAAAATACAATTTAAACCTGTACCCTCCTGCCCACTAGTGGAATAAACTCCTCTCTTTTTGCCATAAAAAAATAAGAAATAAATGACCTTTTTTTTCTTTTTCTTTTTTAAAAATGTATTTATTTATTTATAAAATGGAAACACTGATAAAACCATAGGACGAGAGGGGTACAGTTCCCACCACCAGAACTCCGTATCCCATGCCCTTCCCTGATAGGTTTCCTATTCTTTATCCCTCTGGGAGGATGGACCCTGGGTCATTGTGGGATGCAGAAGGTGGAAGGTCTGGCTTCTGTAATTGCTTCCCTGCTGAACATGGGCGTTGACAGGTCGATCCATACTCCCAGCCTGTCTCTCTCTTTCCCTAGTGGGGCAGGGCTCTGGGGAAGCAGAGCTCCAGGACACATTGGTGGGGTCGTCTGTCCAGGGAAGTCTGGCCGGCATCATGCTGGCATCTGGAACCTGGTGGCTGAAAAGAGAGTGAACATACAAAGCCAAACAAATTGTTGACTAATCATGAACCTAAAGGCTGGAATAGTGCAGATGAAGAGTTGGGGGTCTCCATTTTGTAGATAGCTCGTAGGCATATTTTAGTTATATTCCAAAGGGCTCATGACTACTAGTTGTTTTGTTTTTTTTTTCTTTTCCTGACCCTGAAATCTGATATGCAGGTGGACATCTGGGGAGATGATGTCTTGGCTAGGAAAAGGACCAGAAAGCTGGATGAGGGTAGAGAGTAGCTCCCTAATATGGGAAAGTTGTCTAAATCGGGTTTACAGTCAACAATATCATACACTTTTCCCTGATTTGTTTTCCTGCAAATATACAGAAACTGCTAAAGAAATTTACAGATGGGAAGGGGGCCGGGTGGTGGTGCACTGGTTAAGCGCACAAGGTCCCATCAAGGATTCATGTTCGGACCCCCTGGTTCCCCACCTGCAGGGGGAAAGCTTCACAAGTGGTGAAGCAGGGCTGAGGGTGTCTCTCTGTCGCTCTCCCTCTCTAGCTCCTCCTCCTCCTCTCTCAATTTCTCTCTGTCTTATTCAATATAAACGGGTGGGGATGAAGAGCTGTGGCTTAGTAGTGCTGGCAGTGAGCCCCAGCTGTAACCCTGGAAGCTATTAAAGGGACATGATGAAGCAGGTAGAGCACAGGACTTGTGGCACGAGGTCCTGAGTTCAATCCCCAGCAACACATGACCAGACTGACGCTCTCATTCTTTCTCTCACACATATAAATGAACAAATTTTAGAGTCTTTTTTTTTTTAGCATTATAGCTTTTTTTATTTAAAAAAGGAGACATTAACAAAAATATAAGATAAGAGGGGGACAACTCCACACAATTCCCACCACCAGAACTCTGTATCCCAACCCCTCCCCTGATAGCTTTCCCATTCTCTATCCCTCTGGGAGGATGGACCCAAGGGCACTGTGGGATGCAGAAGGTGGAAGGTCTGGCTTCTGTAACTGCTTCCCCACTGAACATGGGTGTTGACAGGTCAATCCATATTCCCAGCCTGTCTCTCTCTTTCCCTAGTGGGGCAGGGCTCTGGGGAAGCGGAGCTCCAGGACACATTGGTGGGGGTCTGTCCAGGGAAGTCTGGCCGGCATCATGCTGGCATCTGGAACCTGGTGGCTGAAAAGAGAGTTAACACACAAAGCCAAACAAATTGTTGAACAATCATGGACCTAAAGGCTGGAATAGTGCAGATGAAGAGTTGGGGGGCTACTCTCTGCAGACTCTAGTGTACTTTTGCTTTCAGGTATATATTTTGCCCTAGTTTGTGGACACGTGTGAACATATGCTCTCTCTCACGGAACCTGGTCTATATCTAGGTTTTGGGACTTTGTTAGGAAGTGAACCGTCTGGAATGGAATTAGAGAATCCTATTCTTCTTCTAGCGTTTGCCCTTCTTCTGTAGCCAGTCAACAGCGTCAGGTTGAGCCTGATGTCAAGTTTCGAGACCTCCTTTGAATCTGGAGAGGTGGCAGTCGCTGACTATGTGGGTCATAGTCTGTCTGGAGCCACAGGGGCAGTTCGGGTCGTCTCTGGCTCCCCAGCGATGGAACATAGCGGCACACCGGCCATGGCCTGTTCGATAGCGATTGAGGAGGGCCCGATCATAACGTGCTAGGTCAAAGCCGGGTTGACGCTTGCAGGGGTCTGAGATGAGGTGTTTGTTCTTGACCTCAGCTGACTGCCAACTCTGTTTCCAAGAGACTGGAACAGAGAAGTTCAGTGTAGGCGTAGGGGACCAGATTGGGTGAGGAAGTGAACCGCCTGGAATGGAATTAGAGGATCCTATGAAAGGAAAGGTCTCGCCCGAGTAATGAAGCTGAAGGGTTGTCATTCCACACCTTTAGACTTTATCAATGACATTCTTTACCTCCTTCCTTTGAATCTGGGTGATGAAAGATGATTCTGGGATTATGTTTCTGTCACCTTAAGAAAACCTTTCACCCCCAATTCCATCAGCACCCAGAGAGAGAAAAAGGGGGAAAAAAAGGACATTCAGAAGTAGTAACAGGTGTAGATGTGACTTAGAAAGGAAGAGAAGACAGGGCCATAGGGGAAAAAATGGGCAAATAGGTATAAATACAGACAGTTCTAGAAAGAATAGTCAACCCCTGTCTGTGACCTTGGGAGAACCACTGCAGTTTCCACTGGAGGGAATCGGGGACACAGGACTCTGGTGGGGGGAATGGTGTGGAGTTAAACCCAGTTATAATTTTGTAAATCAGTATTAAATCACTAATAAAAAAAGAATTCCTATCACATTGCCCAGAAGATGGTCCGGTGGATAAAGGATTGAACTCTTAGGCATGAGGTCCTGAGTTGGAGTCTCAGTTTTCCATGCAACAGGGGGAGACTGGTGCTCTCTCTCTCTCTCTCTCTCTCTCTCTCTCTCTCTGTCTCTCTACTTAATAAATAAATATGGAAGACTTTGGGGTTGGTGCCATGGATAAAGCATTGGATTCTCAAGCATGAGGTCCTGAGTTCAATCCTCAGCATCACATGTACCATAGGGAGTCTTTGCCTGCCTCTCCCTCTCCCTCTGCCTCTGCCTCTGCCTCTCCCTCTCCCTCTCCCTCTCCCTCTCCCTCTCCCTCTCCCTCTCCCTCTCCCTCTCCCTCTCCCTCTCCCTCTCCCTCTCCCTCTCCCTCTCCCTCTCCCTCTCCCTTTTCCTCTCCTGTCATAAACAAGTAAATCCCAAGGAAAGAGAATCCAGGGGCCCTTCATTCCAATGCTACCCTCTTTCGAGCATCCTGACTCCCACCCCCTGAATCACAGACCCCCGAGCGCCCAGACAGTGGGCGGCGGTGGGAGAATCTTCTGTGCCCAGCTCCTTTCCCATCTCGCCTCTTTCTCCAGCGTCGGTGGGTGGCACCAAGTATTTCGGCACAGCCAAAGCTCGCTATGACTTCTGCGCCCGTGACCGGTCAGAGCTGTCTCTGAAGGAAGGTGACATCATCAAGATCCTTAATAAGAAGGGACAGCAAGGCTGGTGGAGAGGAGAGATCTATGGCCGGGTGAGTGTGACCACCCAGATAGCCAGCCATCCATCCATGCATCCAATCATCCATCTAATCATCCATCCATCCATCCATCCATCCATCCATCCATCCATCCATCCATCCACCCAAATATCCATCCCACCATCCACCTACATGCTTAGCCATCCATCCACCCAGATAACCATCCATCCATCCCATCATCCATCCACATGCTTATTCATCCATCCATCCACCCAAATATTCATCCATCCAATCATCCATCCATCCATCCATCCATCCATCCATCCATCCATCCATCTATCCGTCCACCCAAATACCCATCCATCTATCCATCCCACCATCAACCTACATGCTTATCCATCCATCCACCCAGATAACCATCCATCCATCCATCCAATCATCCATCCATCCATCTACCCAAATATCCATCCATCCAATCATCCATCCATCCATCCAATCATCCATCCATCCATCCACCCAAATATCCATCCATCCAATCATCCACCCACCCAAATATCCATCCATCCAATCATCCATCCATCCAATCATCCATCCATCCATCCACCCACCCAAATATCCATCCATCCAATCATCCATCCATCCAATCATCCATCCAGTCATCCATCTTTCCACCCAAATATCCATCCATTCAATCATCCATCCATCCAATCATCCATCCATCCATCTATCCGTCCACCCAAATATCCATCCATCCATCTAAATATCCACCCAATCATCCATCCATCCACCCAGATAGCCTTCCATCCATCCATCCATCCCATCATCCATCTACACGCTAATCCACCCATCCATCCATCCACCTAAATATCCATCCATCCAATCATCCATCTATCCACCCACCCACATACCCATCCATCTATCCATCCCACCATCCACTTACATGCTTATCCATCCATCCACCCAAATATCCATCTATTCCATCATCCATCCATTCACTTATCCATCCATCTACCCACTTATCCATCCATCCATCCATCCCTCCTTTCATCCACCCATCCATCCATCCATCGAAGTATCCACTCATCCATCCATCCTCCTTCCATCCGCATACTTATCCATCCATCTATCCATCCAGCATCCCTCCACCCTCCCACATTTACCCATTTAGCCATCCATCCATAAATCCACTCAACACACACCAGCACCCACCCACCCACCCCATCCACTCACCCACCCTGCCAACACGCATCTTACTGAGAATCTACTATGACTATCTACTGGTCTCTTGGGTACACTGGTGAAGAAGACACAACATGGTGCCTTTGTAGAGTTCACAGTGTGTGTGTGTGTCTCTGTGTGTGTCTGTGTGTGTGTCTGTGTGTGTGTGTCTGTGTCTGTGTGTGTGTCTGTGTGTGTGTGTCTGTGTGCGTCTGTGTGTGTGTCTGTGTGTGTGTCTGTGTGTCTGTGTGTGTGTGTCTCTGTGTCTGTGTGTGTGTCTGTGTGTGTGTGTCTCTGTGTCTGTGTGTGTGTCTGTGTGTGTGTCTCTGTGTGTGTGTCTCTGTGTCTGTGTGTGTCTCTGTGTGTGCGTGTCTGTGTGTGTGTATCTGTGTGTGTGTGTCTTGTGTGTCTGTGTGTGTGTGTCTGTGTGTGTGTCTGTGTGTGTGTCTGTGTGTGTGTGTCTCTGTGTGTGTGTGTCTGTGTGTGTGTGTCTGTGTGTGTGTGTCTCTGTGTGTGTCTCTGTGTCTGTGTGTGTGTGTGTGTGTGTGTGTGTGTGTGTACAAGCCCACACACCACCAACTCCTACGCTCTGTTACACAGTGAATTATCTCTCTGGAGACAGAGAGAAGCTGAATGAAGGAGTCTCAGGCAGGACAGGGTGAGCGGGGCAGACAGCTAGTGAGGGCAGGACGTGAACCTCTTGGGCTGGTGGCAGGAGGGCACGGCCCTCACCCCCTCCTCCTCCCTCCTCTTCCCTTCCCAGGTTGGTTGGTTCCCTGCCAACTACGTGGAAGAGGACTACTCGGAGTACTGCTGAGTCCTGAGGCACCGGCAGAGAGATGAGAAACCCAGGATGTGTGGACAGTGGGCTAGGGCAGCAGCAGGTCCCCGGCTGCAGGTTCGAGACTTCCTGGGCCAGCACCTAGTCATTGAGGTTCCCGGGAAAGACCCCCGGATTAATTTATGATAAACGGATTCTCCCTCGGGGCCCTTTTGGGAAGGCTCCGGGGTCACTGCTGAAAATAAAGTTATGACTTTTACTTTATGAAAGGAGCTGGTGTCATTTATTGGGTTGGGACAAAGGCTGTTGGGACCAAGGATGGAGAGACAGAGAGATGTCTTCCCAACACCCCTGCCTTTTCTTCTTTTCTTTTCTTTTTCATACTAGTGATTTAATATTGGTTTACAAATTTACAAGGTAACAGGGGTGCAATTCCACCCCGTCCCCACCCCCAGAGTCCTTTGTCCCCATTCCCTCCATTGGGAACTGCAGTGGTTCTCCCAAGGTCACAGACATGGGTTAACTATTCTTTCTTTTTTAAAACAAAAAAAGATTTTTTTTTAAACTTTCTTAATTAAATTTGATAGGACAGAGAGAAACTGAGACGGGGGAAGAGACAGACACCTGCAGACCTGATTCACCACTTGTGAAGCTTTCTCCCTGCAGGTGGGAACTGGGGACTTGAACCTGGATCCTTGCTCATGGTCACACATACTCTTTTTTTTTTAATTGTGCCTCCAGGGTTATTGCTGAGGCTTGGTGTCTGCACTACAAATCCACTGCTCCTGGAGGCCATTTTTTCCCCTTTTGTTGCCCTTGTTGCTTTATCATTGTTATGGCCATTATTATCGTTGCTGTTGTTGGATAGGACAGAGAGAAATGGAGAGAGGAGGGGAAGACAGAGAGGTGGTGAAGCAGGTCTGCAGGTGTCTGTCTTTCTCTCCCTCTCTGTCTTCCCCTCCTCTCTCCATTTCTCTCTGTCCTATCCAACAATGATGACATCAATAATAACTACGACAATAAAACAACAAGGACAACAAAAGGGAATAAACTAATATAATTTTTTAAATGGTTTTCTTCATGTCCACAGCCATGGAGCCAGATGTGAGCACTAGAAAAAAATAAAATAAAAATAAAAATAGGACTGAGGAGACGGCACCGGGGTTTTGCAAAGAGACTCTCCTGCCTGAAGCGCTGAGGTCCCGGGTTCAAGCCCCACCATCAGCCAGAGCTGAGCAGGGCTCCTGTTAAAAAAGAAAAGAAAGGGAAAGAAGAGAAAAAAAGAAAAGAAGAAAAGAAAGGGAAGAGTTAAGCTTGTGACTTTACATGCATTCAAAATAAGGAATGGAAGCGGGGTGGGGTGGGGGAGACAACATGATGGATCTGCAAAGAGACTCCTGCCTGAGGCTCCAAAGTCTCACGTTCAATCCCCAGCACCACCCTAAGCCAGAGCTGAGCAGGGCTCCGGTTAAAATAATAATAATAATAATAAATTAGGGCCTCTGGGGCTGTGGTGAACCCAGTTAAGCTCATATAGAACTAAGAGCAAGGACCCGGGTTCGAGCCCCCAGCTCCGAACCTGCGGGGGTGAGGACACTTTCACAAGCGGTGAAGCAGGGGCTGCAGGTGTCTATCTTTCTCTCTCTCTATCTCCCCCTCCTCTCTCAGTTTCTCCCTCCAGGAGCAGTGGATTTGTAGTGCTGACACCGAGCCCCAGCGATAACCCTCGAGGCAAAAACAAATACAGGATAGTATAGTATAGTATATTGTATATTATAGTATGTTACAGTATATCATATTACATCATATTATATTATATATTATATACATATTATTATTATATTATATTATTATATTATTGAGTGTGTGTGTCCCTGAAGTCCCAGGTTCCATCCCCAGCACCACCATCAGCCAGAGCTGAGCAAGGCTCTGGGGTAAATAATAACAATAACAACAACAGCAACAATAATAATCCTGCTAAGACTCTCCTGCCTAAGACGCTGAGGTCCCAGGTTCAGTCCTCAGCACCACCATCAGCATGAGCTGAGCAAGGCTCTGGGGTAAATAATAACAATAACAACAACAACAGCAATAATTCTGCTAAGACTACTGCCTACGACGCTGAGATCCCAGGTTCAATCCCCAGCACCACCATCAGCCAGAGCGCATCAGGGCTCTAGTTAAAGACGAATAAATAAATAAACAAGTAAATCCATAGTAATTAAACCAAGACTAGCAACACACACACACACACACACACACACACACATCTTTCTGCAAAACAAAACCAAGGGAATGAATGAATGAATGGCGAGCCTGCCACCTGGTGGACGCGAGTGGTAAATACACCACCCTACCACCCTTCTTAGGGTTCAAGGGGAGGTTGCAGGCGTTGACTGACAGCCCTGTCTAAACTAATTCAGTTCTGACAGCCCTAAAAAGTCCTGATTTTAGGGCCCGTGCCATGGCGCACCTGGTAGAGCCCCCCAAACTCCAGAATTGGACCCCCAGGGAGGCGGCTCTGTCTGGAATGTCCAGGAATCAGCTGCTTGGAGGCCAGACCTGCTCTCTGCTGCCCTCTAACGCTCACGGGTGGTTCAGCATTCGTCTGCCCAAAATTGCTCCCCCCCCCCCAGTTATTTCCTGTTCTTCTTTTTCTTCTCAGTGTATTATTAATTATTTCCTATTGATTTAAAAAATGATGAGACAACAGGGGTATCATTCCACACCGTTCCCACCACCAGACTTCTGTGTCCCCATTCCTTCTCAGTTTCTGCCATTCTATCTGTAAAAAAAAAAAAAAAAAAAGAAAAGAAAGAAAATCAGCCTGGGGTTGGTTGTGAAGCCCCAGTGATGATAGATAGATAGATAGATAGATAGATAGATAGTAACTGGTGGAAGATAGATAGTAACTGATAGATGAAAGATACATAGACAGATAGGTAGATAGGTAGATAGATGGTAGCTGAACAAATAAATAAGTAGATAACTAAACAAATGACAGGCTGAAGTGTCTTGAAACTGCATGGGTCACAGACTGTGGGGATTTTACCAGTAGACCTCCATGGACTGAGATCTCTTTCTCTCTCTCCCTCTGTTCTCAAAATAAAAAGCTGTGGGGGAGGGAGTTGGATTAGAAAAATACTTAGCTGTATTTCACATGCATATGGGGACCAGGGACTTGAACCCAGGCCCTGGTACAGGGTAACATGTGTGTTTAACTGAGCATGCCACTGCCTGACCTCTGACTTTATAATCTAAGAAGAGTATGTCTTCTGTTACATCACAAGAATATTTTTACCCATTCTTTTTTTTTAACTTTTATTTATAAAAAGGAAACACTGACAAAACCGTAGGGTGAGAGGGGTACAACTCCACACAGTTCCCACCACCAGATCTCCGTATCCCATCCCCTCCCCTGATAGCTTTCCTGTTCTCTATCCCTCTGGGAGGATGGACCCAGGGTCATTGTGGGATGCAGAAGGTGGAAGGTCTGGCTTCTGGAATTGCTTCCCCACTGAACATGGGTGTTGACAGGTGGATCCATACTCACAGTCTGCCTCTCTCCCTAGTGGGGCAGGGCTCTGGGGAAGCAGAGCTCCAGGACACATTGGTGGGGTTGTCTGTCCAGGGAAGTCTGGTCGGCATCCTGCTGGCATCTGGAACCTGGTGGCTGAAAAGAGAGTGAACATACAAAGCCAAACAAATTGTTGAGCAATCATGGACCTAAAGGCTGGAATAGTGCAGGTGAAGAATTGGGGGGGGGGGTCTCTGTTTAGTAGATAGCTAGTAGGCATATTTTAGTTGAATTCCAAAGGGCCTGTGGCTACACTACTTTTTTTTTCCCCCTGAGCCTGAAATCTGATATGCAGGTGGATCCAAGTTATTGTCTGGGGAGATGATGTCATGGCTGGAAAAAGGACCAGAAAGCTGGATCAGGGAAGAGAGTAGCTCCCTAATATGGGAAAGGGGTATAAATATTGTTGACTGTAAACCCCATCGATTTGATGTGATCTGGGGCCCATATTCAGCTTAGGAGCCTATGTGACCTCTGCATCCCTGTAGATCTGAGCTCACATTCTGTGGTCATGAGGAGGAATGTTCCCAGCTGCCCCAGTATCAGGACCCATCTTCCTCAGGTGGAGCAGAGAGTTTGTTGTCCAGCCTCCGAAGGGAGGATGGAACATTCTCTACCATGTTGATCCACGTTGAGGGCAAGGTCCTATGGGGGCCCACAAAGGGGTCTATTATCATCTATCTTCTATCTATATCTAGCTATCTCTCATCAATCTATTTCTGTCCATCATATATATATATGTCAATAATCTATATTTGTCCATCACCTATCTATCTATCTATCTATCTATCTATCTATCTATCTATCTATCTGTCAACTACCATCTGTCTCTCTTTCTGTCACATCAGCTTTCCTATCCCCCTATCTATCCATTCAGTATCTGTCTACCTACCTTTTCCTTCCTCCTTTCCAACTCCTCCTTCCCCCCCCCTCATTCTCTCATTTTCTTGTTTGTATCCATCCATGTATCTGTTATCTGTGCTTACATATGTGTGTATGGCTCCATCCATCCATCCATCCATCCACCCTCTATCATCTATTTATTATCAATGGGAAAAAAGGGGATATTCAGTTAACTTAAGACTTTCTTAAAGAATAGGAAAGCTATCAGGGGGCAGGGAGGGGATACGGAGTTCTGGTGGTGGGAATTGTGTGGAGTTATACCCCTCTTATCCTATGGTTTTGTCAGTGTTTCCTTTTTATAAATAAAAATTTTTTAAAAGACTTTCTTAACTGACCCAGGTTTGAGCGCCCACTCCCCACCTGCAGAAGGAAAGCTTTGTGAGTGATGAAGCAGGGCTGCAGGTGTCTAGGGGTATCCTATGGTTTTGTCAATGTTTCCTTTTTTTCCATTTATTTATTTATTTATTTATTTAAGAAAGGAGACATGAACAAAACCATAGGATAAGAGAGGTACAACTCCACACAATTCCCACCACCAGAACTCCGTATCCCATCCCCTCCCCTGATAGCTTTCCTATTCTCTATCCCTCTGGGAGGATGGACCCAGGGTCATTGTGGGATGCAGAAGGTGGAAGGTCTGGCTTCTGTAACTGCTTTCCCGCTGAACATGGGTGTTGACAGGTGGATCCATACTCCCAGCCTGCCTCTCTCTTTCCCTAGTGGGGCAGGGCTCTGGGGAAGCGGAGCTCCAGGACACATTGGTGGGGTCGTCTGTCCAGGGAAGTCTGGTCAGCATCCTGCTGGCATCTGGAACCTGGTGGCTGGAAAGAGAGTTAACATACAAAGCCAAACAAATTGTTGAGCAATCATGGACCTAAAGGCTGGAATAGTGCAGACGAAGTGTTAGGGGGGGACTCACTGAAGACTCTTGTGTACTTTTGCTTTCAGGTATACATTTTGCCCTAGTTTATGGATATGTGTGAACATATGCTCTATCTCAGGGGACCTGGTCTATATCTAGGTTTTGGGACTTTGTTAGGAAGTGAACTAGCTGGAATGGAATCAGAGAATACTATGAAAGGAAAGGCTTCACCAGAGTAATGAAGCTGAAGGGTTGTCATTCCACCAATGTTTCCTTTTTATTAAAAAAAAAAAAGGAAGAAAGAAAGAAAGAAAGGAAGGAAGGAAGGAAGGAAGGAAGGAAGGAAAGTCAGCCAATCTCTGTGACCTTGTGAGAACCACTACAGTTTCCACTGGAGGGAATGGGGACACAGAGCTCAGGTGGTGGGAATGGTGGTGAATTATACCTGTCCTATTATATTTCTGTATATGTTATATTATAATTTTGTAAATCAATATTGAATCACTAAGGGGGCAGGGTGATGATGTACCCAGTTGAGAGCACAGGACCCGGCTTCGAGACCCTGGTCCCCACCTGCAGGGAGAAATGTTTCACAAATGGTGAAGCAGGGCTGCAGGTGTCTCTCTGTCTCTCTCCTTCTCTCTCTCCCCCTTCCCTCTTGCGTTCTGCCTGCTTCTATCCAAAATGAATAAAGATACTTTAAAAAAGATATGAAATCACTAATAAAGTTAATTTAAATTGAAAAATATGACAGGTCTATCATTGTCAGAGACTGGTGTCAACTCATCGAAGAAGATAGACCTTCCTTGGCTCCACCCTGTTCTTGGCTCCACCCCTCCCTTCCCTTTTCCCCACTCCCCCTCTCATCAAAAACCCCAGCAAAGAAGGCGAGTTTCCCCATTGCTGTCTGTCAGTCTGTCTGTCTGTCTGTCTGAGAACCGCAAGAGTCACAGTCCAATATTGTTAACTGTAAACCCCATCCATCTGACCTAAGGCTCAGATCTCTCTCTTTAAAATACATATATATTTCATTTATTTTAATGAGAGAGGAACAAAGAGGAGACAGGGTGGGAGGGAGAGATGGGAGGAGATCCCGAAGTGGTGGTGGTCCTGGGGATTGAACTTGGGACTTCAAGGAGCCTCAGGAAAGGGAGTCTGTTTGTAGAATCATCATGCTGTCTGTCTCCCCAGTCTGCTGGACTTCTTTTTTGTAACTGAAAAGAAGAAAAAAAAAAAAAAAAACAAAGGCCACACAACATGTAAAACAGAAGCAAAGGGTGGAAAAGCAGGAGTGGTTACCACAGAAACAGAGGGACCTTAAGGATGTTGACAACCCCGTTGGTTTTGTCATCTACGCTCATCAAGTCTACCTGCAGAAGGCCAAGTTAGGGCCACTGTTGAGGGTGAAGGCTATCTTCATTGGTTCATGGTGTTTGTTTCTTTTGTTTTCTGTCCCCACCCCCAACACAGGGTGCTGGGGTACCTACATCTGCCGGCTGGTCACAGGACCTACTCAGGAAGCAAAGACATGGCGTAAGTGGGCACAACTCATTTCATGACTTGCCAAGATGGCGGGAGGAGTTTTCCCAGGAAGGAGACACTTCCGGTCTACAAGAATCAGCTGCAGTTGGAGGCTTGCTGGGAGCCAGTTAGTGGCAGGCGACAGGGTAACACCTGGCTCTCCTTCTTCCAAGACTAGAGAAGCCTTGGGTGCGTTGTGTTTGCGGTGTATAAGCCCAGGGGAATCCCACAAACACTCAGATCCCTCGTCTGTGAAATACAGCTGATAGGAGAGACTGAAAGAGGCCACTTCAGAATCCACTTGGTATGAGTAGTAAGAATGATAGCGTGGTGGGATTAAAAATGGGCTTGGGGGGGTTCGGGCAAGGACCAGGTAAGGATCTGGGTTCGAGCCCCCGGCTCCCCACCTGCAGGGGAGTCGCTTCACAGGCGGTGAAGCAGGTCTGCAGGTGTCTATCTTTCTCTCCCCCTCTCTGTCTTCCCCTCCTCTCTCCATTTCTCTCTGTCCTATGCAACAACAGCAGCAGCAATGACAACAACAATAACAATGACAACAACAAGGGTAACAACAAGGGCAGCAAAATGGGGGAAAATGACCTCCAGGAGCAGTGGATTCATAGTGCAGGCACCGAGCCCCAGCAGTAACCCTGGAGGCAAAAAAATAAGAGTTTATTCCAATTACGACTGGGTAATTGAAAAAAAAACGGACACAGATTCTTTGTTATTATTTTATTAGTGAAGGGAGGGAATTTTGCTGAATTCTCAGTGATGAGGAGAGTGAGCTTAAATGACAGATGTTTGTATTACAGTTTATAGACAAACAGAGCCAAGAGGTATTGTCTATCTATCTGTCTATCTATCATATCAATCTATCTATCTATCATATCTATATGTCTAGTTATCTATTATCTATCATCTGTCTTTCCATTATCTATCTATTATCTGTCTCATATATATCTCTCTTATCTCTCTGTCTTTCTGTGTGTCATCTATCTGTTATCTATCATCTTTCTCCTATCTAGAAAACTGTCATCTGTCAATTTATCTCTTGTGACCTCTTCTTTGTCACCTGTCATTTATGTGCACACCCACCATCTATCTGTCCCTCTGTCCATCTGTCGACCAGCTATTTGTCTGTGTGTCCACCAGTCCATCTGTCCACTCACGCATCTACCCATCCATCTATCCAGACCAGACCAGGCATATTCAGGGTGGTATGGCTTTAGAACATCCATATATCCATTATCTTTTGTCTATCTGTCTGTCTGTCTATCATCTATCTAATCTATCTACCATCTAGCTGTCATCTATCATCGATCTATTATGTGTCAATCAATTATTACCTGCCTATTATCTACCTATCTATCTATCATCTACCACTATCTCTCTATCCATCTCTCCACCCATACAAAGCTTTGTATACGGAACCAACTCTCACCGTGTGAAGGCTGACAAGCCCCCAAGATCTGAAGGGTACAAAGAGCCAGAGACCAGAAAGAGTTCTAGAAGGTGGTGTTTCTTTATATTTATTTATTTTCCCTTTTGTTGCCCTTTTTTTTTTATTGTTGTCGTGATTATTGATGTCATTGTTGGATAGGACAGAGAGAAATGGAGAGAGGAGGGGGAGACAGAGAGGGGGAGAGAAAGACAGACACCTGCAGACCTGCTTCACCGCCTGGGAAGCGACTCCCCTGCAGGTGGGGAGCCGGGGGCTCGAACCAGGATTCTTGCGCTGGTCCCTGTGCTTTGTGCCACGTGTGCTTAACCCACTGCACTACCGCCCGCCTCCCCTAGAAGGATTTATCAGGGGCTGGGGTGTCAGGGACAGAGAGGGTGGAGGAACTGTGCTCGTGAGCTGGCCGGGGGCCCGAGGGGACCCGGGCTTCTCTGCTGATTCTGGGGGTGCAGAGTGGGGGGCCCTGAAGGAGCTCGAAACAGGAAGGACTGGGAGGCCGGAAATCTGCTTTGAGCAGAGCTGCTTGCTGTGTCTGAAAGGGGGAAGTTGGAAAGGAGAAGAGAGGTCAAAATCTAGGGCACCTCAAAAATGGGAGGAAATACACAAGGCTTTGTCATCACAGCTAAGGGCGGCCGGGGGGTGGGCTATGAGGAGAAGCCATCCCTGGCAGTGTAACGTGGGCTCAGTCTGTGTTGAAAGGTGGGGCTGGCGTGCATGGTGTTTGTCTTGTGACCATGACGTCATTATTTCATGATCTTATTTTATTTTATTCCTTTTTGTTGCCCTTGTTGTTTTTTTATTATTGTACTTATCATTGATGCTGTTGTTGGACAGGACTGAGAGAAATGGAGAGGGGAGGGGAAGACAGAGAGGGGGAGAGACAGACAGACACCTGCAGACCTGCTTCACCGCCTGGGAAGCGACTCCCCTGCAGGTGGGGAGCCGGAGGGCCATGAATTTCATTTTAATGTGAGGAAGGGAGGGAGAGAGAGAGAGAGAGAGAGAGAGAGGAGAGAGAGAGAGACAGAGACAGAGAGAAAGGAGAGGTTGAGTGCACACACTACAGTGTGCAAGGATCCAGGTTCGAGCCCCTGCTCCCCACCTGCAGGGGAGGGAAGCCTCACAAGTAGTGAAGCAGGGCTGCAGGTGCCTCTGTCTCTCTCCCTCTCTATCTCCCCTTTCCCTCTCGATCTCTGACTATATCAAATCAATAAAAATAACAAAAGAAATGTTAAAGAGGAGGAGGAGGGAGGGAGGGAGGGAGAGAGAGAGAGAGAGAGAGAGAGAGATCTGCAGCTATCCTTCACTATTCGTGAAGCTTTCCCCTGCAGGTAGGGACCTGGAATTTGAACCCAGTCTCTCTCGCTCTTTTTATTGTCTTTAATGGTTCACAGCTGATAGTAAAATACAGTAGTTTGTCCATGCCTAACATTTTCCAGTTTTCCACATAACAATCCAACCCCCACTAGGTCCTCCTCTGCCATCATGATCCATGACCTGAACCCTCCCCCCTCCCCCTGCCCACCCCAGAGTCTTTGACTTTGGTGCAAGACACCAACTCCAGTCCAGGTTCTAAAATGTGTTTTCTCTTCTGATCTTGTGTTTCAACTTCTATCCATGAGTGGGATCATCCCATATTCATCCTTCTCTTTCTGACTTATTTCATTTGACATGAATTCCTTCAAGCTCCATCCAAGAGGAAGTGAAGAAGGTGAAGTCACCATTTTTAACAGCTGAGTAGTATTCCATTGTGTATCTAGACCACAACTTGCTCAGCCACTCATCTGTTGTTGGACACCTGGGTGGCTTCCAGGTTTTGGCTATTACACATTGTGCTGCTATGAACATAGGTAAACAAAGATCTTTTTGGATGGGTGTGTTGGGTTCCTTAGGATCTATCCCCAGGAGAGGAATTGCAGGGTCACAGGGTAGGTCCATTTCTAGCCTTCGGAGAGTTCTCCAGACTGTTCTCCACAGAGGTTGGACCTATTGACATTCCCACCAGCAGTGCAGAAGAAACCCAGGCTCTTGCTTGTGGTAATGTGTTTACTCACTCTACCAGCTTCACCATCACTTGACACTGTTCTTGTATTTTAATGGTAGGTTGTTTTATTTTAATTCTTAGTGATTTCATAGCTCCACATTGTACCCACCACCAATGTTCTGCGCTCACTTTTACTCAGTGCTCTACTGTTGTTGATCCAAGTTGAGGGCAACGTCCTATGGGGGGGGGCCCACAGAGGGGGTCTATTGTGTTGTTCTTGACGGGGATGACCAGTGACAACGGAGAGAGGGTCTAGGCCCCATCGTGTCTGTTTGGGAATCTCAGGACTCCCCGACTCCAGTCTGGTTTTCTCACCCCCCCCCACTTCCCCAGGTCTGAAGCAGTGTGTGGACACCACCCTGTGTCCTGCCTTTGCCACCTGCAGTAACAGCACCGGGGGTCACCTGTGCGCCTGTAAGCAGGGCTTCCGCTCCAGCAACGGGCTGGACCACTTCACAGGCCCCGGGGTGCAGTGCACAGGTGAGCCGAGCCATCACCCCATCCCCGCCTCGGGAACCCAGAAACCCTCACCTGGCAGCGAAGGCTGGTCCCAGCTGGCTGGGAAGATGGTGCAGGGCGACTAGTGCTCTTTTCAAAGATGATGTCTTGTGGGGGTGGAAGAACCAGGCCAGGGGCGGCGCGATCACCTACCAAAGATGATGTCTTTCCTTCCTTTCTTTCTATCTTCCTTCCTTCCTTTCCTCCTCCTTTTTTTTTTTTCTTTCTTTCCTCAACTTGCTCCGTTGGGAGCAAGTTGTGGTCTCTATACACAATGGAATACTACTCAGCTATTAAAAATGGTGGCTTCACGTTTTCAGCCCATCTTGGATGGACCTTGAAAAATTCATGTTGGACAGTCGGGCAGTAGCGCAGCGGGTTAAGCGCACCGTGGCGCAAAGCGCAGGGACCGGCCTAAGGATCCCGGTTCGAGCCCCCGGCTCCCCACCTGCAGGGGAGTCGCTTCCCAGGCGGTGAAGCAGGTCTGCAGGTGTCTGTCTTTCTCTCCCCCTCTCTGTCTTCCCCTCCTCTCTCCATTTCTCTCTGTCCTGTCCAACAATGACATCAACAACAACAACTACAATAATAAAACAACAAGGACAACAAAAGGAATAAATAAATAAATAAATATTTTAAAAAAGAAAAATTCATGTTAAGTGAAATAAGGAGGGAAGAGAGGGGAAGAGAGGGAAAAAGGGGGGAAGAGAGGGAAAGGGGAAGAAATGGAGAGAGGGGAAGGGAGATAGAGAGGGAGAGAGAGAGAGAGAGAGAGAGACCTGTAGCCCTGTTTCACCACTTGCAAAGCTCCCCCACCCCGGTACGTGGGGACTGGGAGCTTGAACCCGGGCCCTGTGAGCTGTAACTCGTACATCAGCGAGATGGGCCGATCCCCTGACCTCTAAAAATAACACATTTTAGTGTAGAATGAAGAAGGCTTCTCTATTTTTCTTTATACTGACTGTTGCAAGCTGTTGTTTCTTCCACACCCCTCCAACGTTGCTTACGTTCCCCCTTCCTCTCTCCCCTTCCTTCCCCTTCTCCATTTCTGTCTTTACCTCCCCTCATCTCTTCCTTTCTCTTTCTTTCATTCTTTCTTCCTTCCTTCCTTCCTTCTCCCTGTCTGTCTTTCCCTACTTTCTTCCTTTCCCATTCATTCATTTATTCTTTCTTTCTTTCTCTCTTTCCTCCCTTTCTTTACTCCTTTCCTTCTCCATGTCTGTCTTTTCCCTTCCCTTCTTTCTTCCTCTCCCTTTCTTCCTTCCATTGTCTCTTTCCTTTCTCCTTCCATCCCTTCTCCATGTCTGTCTTTTTCCTTCTCTTCTTTCTTCCTTTCTCTTTCTTTTGTTCTTTCTAAAAGTTTTTTCTTTTACATATATATTTATTTATTTTTAATTTTTTTATTTATAAAAAGGAAACATTGACAAAACCATAGGATAGGAGGGGTACAACTCCACACAATTCCCACCACCAGAACTCCATATCCCATCCCCTCCCCTGACAGCTTTCCCATTCTCTATCCCTCTGGGAGCATGGACCCAGGGTCATTGTGGAATGCAGAAGGTGGAAGGTCTGGCTTCTGGAATTGCTTCCCCGCTGAACATGGACATTGACAGGTGGATCCATACTCCCAGTCTGCCTCTCTCTTTCCCTAGTGGGGTGGGTCTCTGGGGGAAGCAGAGCTCCAGGACACATTGGTGGGGTTGTCTGTCCAGGGAAGTCAGGTCGGCATCCTGCTGGCATCCGGAACCTGGTGGCTGAAAAGAGAGTTAACATACAAAGCCAAACAAATTGTTGAGCAATCATGGACCTAAGGGCTGGAATAGTGCAGGTGAAGAGTTCGGGAGTCTCCGTTTTGTAGATAGCTAGTAGGCATATTTTAGTTAAATTCCAAAGGGCCTGTGACTATACAAGTTTTTTTTAAATCTTCATTTATTTATTGGATAAAGGCAATCAGAAATTGTGAGGGGAGAGGGAAGAAAGAGAAAGAGGGAGAGAGAGACCCCTGCAGTCCTGCTTCACCACTTGTGAAGCTTTCCCCCTGCAGGTGGGGACTAGGGACTTGAACCTGGGTCCTTGCGCACTGGAACATGTGCGCTCAACCCGGTGCCCCACCACCCGGCCCTCTTGCTTCCTCCCTTCCTTCCTTCCTTCCTCCTCCTTTCTGTATTTCCCTTCCTTCCTTCCCCCCCCCCCTTCATTCTTTCCCTCCATCTCGGGAAGCTACCATCAAAGCTGAGCTGAGCCTTGGAACTCACTCCCTCTCTCCCCTTCACCCCAGATGTGGACGAGTGCTCTCAGAGCCCCCCCAGATGTGGTCCAAACTCCGTGTGTGAAAACCTGCTGGGGAGATACAGTTGCAGCTGTCTGTCTGGTTTCTCCTCTCCCACGGGGGATGCTTGGACGCTGGCCAGGTCAGGTCATTTTCCCTGCACAGGTAATTCCTTTGGGGAGAATCCCGGGTCTCTTGTGTGAACACCACTTGTCACGTCAAGCCCTGGCCTCTCAGGAGTCCTTGGTTTGCCTTCTCTCTCTCTCTCCCCTCAGACACGGATGAATGTCTGGAGAGGGACGTCTGTCCAGATCATTCCGACTGCGCCAACTCCGAGGGGGCCTACAGCTGCACGTGCCACGCTGGCTTTGCAGCCCACAACTCCACGTGTCAAGGTTCAGACTTCCGTCTCTGCTTTCCGGGTTTTTCTTTTTCCCATTCTGATTTTTTTTTTCAATTTTTATTTCTAAAAAGGAAACACTGACATAATCCATAGGATAAGAGGAGGTACAACTCCACACAATTCCCACTACCAGAAATCCGTATCCCATCTCCTCCCCTGATAGCTTCCCTATTCTTTTTTTAATTTTTAAAAAATATTTATTTATTTATTTTATTATTATTGCCCTTGTTGTTTGATTGTTGTAGTTATTATTGTTGTTATTGATGCCATTGTTGTTGGATAGGACAGAGAGAAATGGAGAGAAGAGGGGAAGACAGAGAGAGGGAGAGAAAGACAGACACCTGCAGAACTGCTTCACCGCCTGGGAAGCGACTCCCCTGCAGGTGGGGAGCCGGGGGCTCGAACCGGGATCCATATTCCGGTCTATGTGCTTTGCACCACCGGTGCTTAACCCGCTGCGCTACCACCCGACTCCCAGCTTTCCTATTCTTTAACCCTCTGGGACTATGGACCCAAGATCATTGTGGGATGCAGAAGGTGGAAGGTCTGGCTTCTGTAATTGCTTCCCCACTGAACATGGGCGTTG
This sequence comes from Erinaceus europaeus, assembly GCF_950295315.1. NCBI lineage: Eukaryota > Metazoa > Chordata > Mammalia > Eulipotyphla > Erinaceidae > Erinaceus > Erinaceus europaeus. Next base: position 2,597,706 of record NC_080184.1, read on the forward strand.
GCAGGTGGATCCATACTCCCAGTCTGCCTCTCTCTTTCCCTAGTGGGGCAGGGCTCTGGGGAAGCGGAGCTCCAGGACACATTGGTGGGGTTGTCTGTCCAGGGAAGTCAGGTTGGCATAATGGTAGCATTTGCAACTTGGTGGCTGAAAAGTATTAAGATACAAAGCAGAACAAACTGTTTAATAACCTGGAACCTAAAGGCAAGAATATAGCCAATGATATTTGGGGTCTTCATGTTGGAAGAAGTTTAGGAAGTCTATTTTAGGTCTATTCCAAGGGGGCCCATGACTTTACTAATTTTTGCCTGAGTCCGACTGCTAACATGCAGATGGGCTAAAGGTATTGTCTGGGGAGATGGTGTCAGAGTTGAAAATAGGACTAGAAAGCTGGATCAGGGCAGAGAGTAGCTCCCAAATCTGGAAAAAGTATATAAGTATCATTTTGTGGTGGTGGTCTTTTTTTTTTTTTTTTTTAGGTCCTTCTACTTGCTTGCTGTTTTGGGGTCATGGCAAACTTTGGTACACTTTTACTTTGAGGTGTATTTTCTTTTTTTTTAATATTTATTTTATTTATTTATTCCCTTTTGTTGCCCTTGTTGTTTTATTGTTGTAGTTATTATTGTTGTTGTCATTGTTGGATAGGACAGAGAGAAATGGAGAGAGGAGGGGAAGACAGAGAGGGGGAGAGAAAGACAGACACCTGCAGACCTGCTTCACCGCCTGGGAAGCGACTCCCCTGCAGGTGGGGAGCCGGGGTTCGAACCGGGATCCTATGCCGGTCCTTGCGCTTTGCGCCACCTGCGCTACCGCCCGGCTCCCTGAGGTATATTTTCTTCCCCAACTTACTGCTCAGCTCTGCAGGGGCTTGAACCTGGGACTTTGGAAGCCTCAGGCAGGAGAATCTCTTTGCAGAACCATCATGCTAGCTACAACCCCCCTCCATATATCCGATATCCGCACGAGTGCCTCTACTCATGCCTTTCCAATGCCACCTGCACCAACAGCCCTGGGAGCTACCTTTGCACCTGCCACCCTGGATTTGCACCAAGCACCGAGCTGCTGAGCTCAGCAGGTCAAAACGTGGAGTGCAGAGGTGAGCAGAAAGAGCTTGTGGGGCATCTCTGGGAGGAAGTATCTCCTTAGTCCTCGGGGAATGCTGTTAAACTTGCGTTCTTTACAGATATTGATGAGTGCCTGCAACACCCTTCACCCTGCGGCCCCAATTCTGTCTGCACCAATACCCAGGGGGGTCACAGCTGTGGCTGCAAAGTGGGCTTTCGACCCCTCCTGGAAGGCTCCTGGGAACACGGAAACTTCAGCTGCAAAAGTAATCACCCCTGGGTGTCTTGCTTTGGGCTACAAAATCTTTCCTCTCACCAAAAGTCTGGATTATTGGAGACAGTCAGAAAGAAATTGGGAAGAGAAGAGAGGAGAGAGAGGGAGAGAGACAGAGAGACACCTGCAGCCCCACTTCAACACCTGTGAAGCTTTCCCCCCTGCAGGTGGGGCCCAGGGGCTTGAACCTGGGTCCTTGTGCACTGTAATGTGTGTGCTTAACCGGATGTGCCACCACCTGGCCCCACATTCTTCCGTTCATTTTTTTAAAAATAATAATTGACAAGACCATAGGATAAGAGAGGTTCAATTCTATACGATTCTCACTACCAGAGCTCCACATCCCCACCACTCCATTGGAAGCTTTCCTATTCTTTATCCCTTTGGGAGTATAGACCCAGGATCTTTATGGGGTGCAGAAGGTGGGAGATCTGGCTTCTGGAATTGCTTCCCTGCTGAACATGAGTGTTGACAGGTGGATCCATACTCCCAACCTGTCTCTCTCTTTCCCTAGTGGGGCAGGGCTCTGGGGAGGTGGGGTTCCAGGACACGTTGGTGGGGTTGTCTGCCCAGGGAAGTCAGGTTGGCATCATGGTAGCATCTGCAACTTGGTGGCTGGAAGGTGGTAAGATATAACGCAGGACAAATTGTTTAAAAAAACAGTAGTGGAGCAGGTTAAGTGCACATGGCAGCAAAGCACAAGAACCGGCGTGAGGATCCCAGTTCAAGCCCCTGGCTCCCCACCTGCAGGGGAGTCGCTTCCCAGGCGGTGAAGCAGGTCTGCAGGTGTCTGTCTTTCTCTCCCCCTCTCTGTCTTCCCCTCCTCTCTCCATTTCTGTCTGTCCTATCCAACAACAACAACATCAGTAACAACAATAATAATAACTGCAACAATAAAACAAAAAAGGGCAGCAAAAGGGAATAAATAAATAAATATATTTTTAAGTCTTAAAAAAAAACAGGAACCCAAAGGCAGGAATAGAGCAGATAAAATTAGGTGTGGGAAGAAGCTAGCTGTCTAGCCCTATTCTCAACTCTGACACCATCTTCCTAGACGATATTTTTAGTCCAGCTGCATAGTTTAACTGTCTGTCAGGCTCAGGTAAAAATTACTAAAGCCATGGGCTCTTTGGAACATAACTAAAATGGACTTACAAGCATGTATGAAGCAGTTACAGAAGCCAGACCTTCCACCTTCTGCACCCCTGGGTCCGTACTCCCAGAGGGATAAAGAATAGGGAAGCTAGGGGCCAGGTAGTGGTGCACCTGGTTGAGCGCACATTACAGTGTGCAAGGACCCAGGTTCGAGCCCCCTGGCCCCCACCTGCAGGGGGATAACTTCACAAGTGGTGAAGCAGGGTTGCAGGTGTCTCTCTGTCTCTCTATCACTTCCTTCCCTCGCAATTTCTGACTGTCTATACAACAAATAAAGTTAAAAAAAGAGAGAGAAGTCTAAAATTAAAAAAAAAAAAGAATAGGGGAGCTATCAGGGGAGGGGATGGGATACAGAGTTCTGGTGGTGGGCAATGTGTGGAAATATACCCCTCTTATCCTATCATCTTGTCAATGTTTCCAAGTTATAAATCAAAAAAAAATTTTTTTTTAAGTTTAATTGATGGGCCAGGGAGACAGCATCATGGTTCTGCAAAAACCTCTCCTGCCTGAGGCTCTGAAATCCCAGGTTCAATCCCCTGCACCACCCTCAGCCAGAGCTGAGCAGGGATCTGGGGAAAAAGAAGAAGAAAAGAAAGAATAGAAAAAAAGAAACAGGGAGTCGGGTGGTAGCGCAGCGGGTTAAGCGCAGGTGGCGTGGCGCAAAGCGTTCGAACCGGCATAAGGATCCCGGTTCGAACCCCCGGCTCCCCACCTGCAGGGGAGTCGCTTCCCAGGCGGTGAAGCAGGTCTGCAGGTGTCTGTCTTTCTCTCCCCCTCTCTGTCTTCCCCTCCTCTCTCCATTTCTCTCTGTCCTATCCAACAACGACAACAACAATAATAACTACAACAATAAAACAACAAGGGCAACAAAAGGAAATCAATAAATGAAATAAATATAAAAAAACACATAAAAATTTTTTTAAAAATTTAAAAAAATTTAAAAAAAAGAAAGAAACAAACAAAAAAACTGAACTTTGAAATAAATAACAGATGTGATTTTCAAAAACTTTTCTTGGTTGGGACCAGGTGGTAACTCACCCTGCAGAGAGCTCACCCTGCCATGTGTGAGGCCCTGGGTTCAAGGCTCTGGTTCCCACCTGCAGGGTGGGGGCGGTTCACAACAGTGGAGCAGGGCTGCAGGTGTCTCTCTCTGTCTTTCTCTGTGTTCTACTATCTTCCACTGCTATGAAAGAAAGAAGGAAGGAAGGAAGGAAGGAAGGAAGGAAGAAGAAAGAGGAAAAAATGGCTATCAGTGTGTGGGAACTGCGCAGGCATCTAATCTAATGTTTTATCCACAATGCCACCTCCCAGCTGCTCCATTTGCATTTAACCCTAGTTTTCTGTGGTTGGTTTAGTCTAGTGGTTGGTGTTTGATCTGGTTGTGTTTAACTTCTCCCCAGGGGCCCCTTTTAAGTGTAAAGAAGATGTAATCCCAGACAACAAGAAGGTCCAGCTCTGCCAAGAGACCAGAGCAACAGAATCCAGACAAGTAAGTTCATTTCCCATGGTCCTGGCTGTTGAAGTTTCTCCAGAGGTCACTCGTTCGCACATGCCTTGACACCTTTAAAAAAAAAAAAAAAACAGAAACAGAAACAAAAACAAAACAGACAAAAATACAGCAGCCAAAAGGGATCACAATTCATTTCTTTCTTTTTCAGATTTTCAAACTTTATTTACTTAATTTGATAAAACAGAAAGAAATGGAGAGAGAAAAAGGATCAAGAGAGAGAGACAGAGACAGGGAGACAGAGAGACCTACAGATATGATTCAACAATTATGATGCTTCTTCCTTGCAAGTGGGGACCAGGAGCTTGAACCCAGGTCCTGGGGTCTGGTAACATGTGCACTTAACCCGGTGTACCCCTGCCTGGCCCCAATCACAGTTTATTTCTCGCCATAAGACAGCTCAGCTACCGAGTTGGTATAAGCAGGCCTTGCCTTCCTTTCAAGAGGTAGGTGTCATATTCATTTCTACTCACTTTTCACTGACCAGGAGTTAAATCACATGTCTCCATCTAGTTACAGAGAATACTGAGAAAGGAAGACATTTCTCTCCACTACCCTGCCTCTGCAAAAAAAAAAAAAAAAAAAAAAATCAAGAATTCTTTTACTAAATTAAGGAAGAAGATTGGAATCTTGTTAGTAGAGTGCACATGCCCTACTGGAAAATGTTCCTCAAGTCCCTTGCTGTTTCTTTCTGTGGTCATGAAATGTTCCACTTGAAACTCACGAACGCTTGCACACGCATGCACGCACACACACACACACACACACACACACACACACACATACACTTCACCTTTTTTTCCTTCTTTAGCATTTGTTGGGGATTAGTGGTTTGGAGTACATTTGTTGACACATAGAGTTGGGTCCAATATCTCGTCTCCCCATGATAGATGTCAGCAAAACACTGTCACTCTCATCTGAGGTTCTTTTTTTTTTACCACCATGAACCAGGTCCCCAAAGTCTCTCCATCCCATCTTTCTCCCTCCTTCCCCAGAGTCCTTGACTTTGGTGCAAGATACCAAACCCAGCCCAAGTTCTTCTTTGTGTTTCCCCTTCTGTTCTTTATTTCTCAACTTCTGTCCCTGAGTGAGATCATCCCATATTCAGCCTTCTCTTTCTGGCTGATCTCACTTCACATGATTCCTTCAAGCTCCATCCAAGAGGAGATGAAGAAGGTGATTTCATTCATTCTTCACAGCTGAGTAATATTCCATTGTGGAGCTAGACCACGACTTTCTCAGCCACTCATCCCTTGTCAGACACCTGGGTTGTTTCCAAATTTGGGTGATTGCAAATGATGCTGCTGTGAACCTAGGTGCACATAGATCTTTTGGGATGAATGTTTGCTTACTGTGATTTACATTTACAGTGGCCTATTTAAAAGAAAAATTACAAAAAGAGTCATGCTATGTTTTGGTTTTTTCCCAGAACCCAGCTCAGCCCTGGTGGTGATGGGGATTGAACCTGAGACCTCAGAGCCTCAGGCATGAAAGTCATTTTGCAGAACCATGACACCCTCTCCCCAGCCTAGATTTCTGTTTGTTTTTTGTTGACATCTGGAGAAGTGAGGTTCTGTGACTCCAATCTGATGAGATTAGTCCTTCCCCAAGAGTCCTAGAGACTCAAGACCCCTCTCTCTCTCTCTCTCTCTCTCTCACACACACACACACACACACACACACACACACACACACCTTCTTGAATCTGGGGTCCCACCCCAGCCCCCCACCTGGAGATGGACTCGTTTACTTCTAACAACCGGTTGTTTCTTGGGAACACAGAGCTCCTTCTGTGGACTGATGGATGCCACCTTCAGCGCCCTGGAGGGAGCCTGTGAGAACAAGTCCGCCCCTGTTTCTCTGCAGGTAAAACGGTGGACTCTCCATGCTTGGGTTTGGGGCTGTCTTTGGCGGAAATCGGGCAGGGGAATCCTGTGTGTCAGATCAGCTGTTTGCGGGTTCATGCTTGATTTATTCGCCTTGGGTGGTGTGGCCTCCTCTTATTATAATGGCCAGTGGTGAGTTAAGATTTCATCTATTGGGAGTTGGGCAGTAGCACAGTGGGTTAAGCGCATGTAGTGCAAAGCGCAAGGACCAGCTGAAGGATCCTGGTTCAAGCCCCCAGCTCCCCACCTGCAGGGGAGTCACTTCCCAGGCGGCGAAGCAGATCTGCAGGTGTCTGTCTTTCTCTCCCCCTCTCTGTCTTCCCCTCCTCTCTCCATTTCTCTCTGTCCTGTCCAACAACGATGACATCAATATCAACAACAGAACAACAAGGGCAACAAAAGGAAATAAATAAATATCCAAAAAAAAGTTTAAAAAAATTTCATCTATTTATTATTATTACTATTAATTTTGCCATCGTGGTTATTGCTAGGGCTTGTGCCTGGGGCTTAACAAATCCACCTCTCCTTAGTGGTGATTTCATCCTTTTTCCTGAAGAGAAATTTCCTTTCTCCATTTCATAGTTTGCGCCTCCTTATCAAAAATTGCGTGTCCAAACGTGTGTGGGAGGGAGCGTATTTCTGAGCTGTCAAATTCTATTTCACTGATCACATCACACCTTTTTTTTTTCTTCCAGGGTTATCACTGGGTTCAGTGCCTGTACTGTAAGTCCACTGCTCCCGGAGACCTTGTCATCTTCCTTTTTTCATTAGATAGGACAGAGAGAAATGGAGAGAGGAGGAGAAGACAGAGAGGGGGAGAGAAAGACAGACACCTGCAGACCTGCTTCACCATCTGGGAAGCGACTCCCCTGCAGGTGGGGAGCCAGGGACTCAAACTGGGATCCTTCCGCGGGTCCTTGTGCTTTGCCACCACATGCGCTTAACCCGCTGCGCTACAGCCCAACACCCTACTCTTTATTTTTTTAAAGATAGAATGTGAGAGACCACCCATGTGTCCTGGGACCCCCACCTCCCCAGAACCCTGCCCCACTGGGGAAAGATAGAAACAGGCTGGCGGGGGGTATGGATCCACCTGCCAATGCCCATGTCCAGTGGAGAAGCAGTTACAGAAGCCAGACCTCCCACTTTCTGCACCCCATAAAAAAATTGGTCTGTATTCCCAGAAGGGGAAGAAATGTTAGGGGGAAGATGACCAGAGGGCTCTGAACCCCAATCCCATCAAGACCCAGAGAGAGAAGAGGGAAGAAAGGAAGGATATTTTGAAGTAGTAACAGGTGTAGGTGTGACTTAGAAAGGAAGAGAAGACAGGACCAGAGGGGAAAAAAGGGCAAACAGATATAAATATAGATGGTTCTAGAAAGAATAGTCAAATCCTATCTGTGACGTTGGAGAACCACTGCAGTTTCCAATGGAGGGAATGGGGACACGGAAGTCTGGTGGTGGGAACGGTGTGGAATTGTAACCCTGTGATCTCATAATTTTGTAAATCAATATTAAACCACTAATAAATTTTTAAAGTATTTTATTTATTTTATTTTTGAGAGAGATGCAGAGAATGACACAGAGAGAAACACCGGAGCACTGCTCAGCTCTGGCTTATGGTGGTATGGGGGATTGAACCTGGGACTTTGGAGCCTCAGGCATGAGAGTCTCTTTGCATAACCATTATGCTCTCTATCCCCACCCAAATTTTTTTTTGAAAGATAGAAGGTGAGAGAGAGAAAGACACCACAGCACTGCCCCCACCACTTTCAAAGTTACCCCCTGTGCATGGTGGTCCCATTGGGCGACCGGGGGGCTTGAACCCACGTCTTCAAGTTCGGGGACATGTACACCAGACGGGTGAGACGGGTGGAGTTGTGCAGGCAATGGTCAAGGTGAGCTGACACCCGGTCTCTGGCAGAGGACAGCGGAAGACTTAGCCTCGGTGCTGGCTCAGTCCTCTCTCTGGTCCAACTTCACCAAGGAGGAGACATCCGCCCTGGCCACCATCTTGATGGAGAGCGTGGAGAGTTCTACGCTGGCCAATCTGTTGGTGTCCTCAGAAAACGCAAGCCAGAGGATTCACACTGAATCATTCGGTAGGGTGATGATGGTGGTGTCAGGGATGGAACCTGGGACCTCAGAGCCTCAGATTCCTCAGGCAGGAAGAGTCTGTTTGCAGAACCTTTACACTACTCATGTATTTATAAGAATAGGACTTATGTAAATATATTTATTAAATATTCTTTGCTCTGTTTTATATTTATTGATCTGTTTGAATGAAATAAAGAGAGAAAGAGATACAAGAAAGAGAGAGAGAGAAACCCCAGAGCCCTGCTCAGCTCTGGATGATAGTGGTGCTGGGGACTGAACCTGGGACCTCAGATCCTCAGGCAGGAGAGTCTTTTGCAGAAACATGGTGTCCCCAGCCTCTTTTCTTTTCTTTTTTTTTTGACTCTGATTTTTTTTATTGGAAAATTAATGTTTTATATTCAACAGTAAGTACAATAGTTTGTACATGCACAACATTCCCCAGTTTCCCATATAACATTACAACCCCCCACTAGGTCCTCTGAATCCTTCTTGGACCTATATTCTCCCCACCCACCCACCCACCCCAGAGTCTTTTTATCTTTTCTTTCTTTCTTTTTCTTTCTTTCTTTCTTTCTTCCTTTCTCTCTTTCTTTCTTTCTTTCTCTCTTTCTTTCTTTCCTTCTTTCTTTCCTTAATTTTTTATTATCTTTATTTATTTATTAAATAGAAACATCCAGAAATCCAGAGGGGAGATAAGGAAGGAGAAAAACAACCCTACTTCACCACTTGCAAAGCTTCCCACCAGGGGCTCGAACCTGGGTCCTTGTGCATTGTATTATGTGCTCAGCCAGGGCTGTCATCACCCTGCCCCCTCCTTTCTTTCTCATGTGACCAAAATGAAGGTTTCTTTCTCCACTGGAAACCAATTTGGGGACCTTCATGTTGGGTGACTCTTTTACTTTTTATTTTTACTTGTCACCAAGATTATCACCAGAGCTTGGAGCTACACTATGAATTGATTACTCCTGAACCCTCTCCTGATTTTTTCTTTATAATTTGTATTAAATAGGTCAGAGAGGAATTGAGAAAGAAGGGGGAGATAGTGAGTGAGAGAGACAAAGAGACACCTGAATCCCTTGCTCCACTTCTTGCAAAGCTTTTCCCATGTAGGTGGAGAGAGGGGGCTTGAACCCGAGTCTTTGCAAGGGGTGTGTCACTGCCTGGCCCCTTCTATAATATTCTATACTGTTCTACCTGGTTCTATTCCATTCCACCATACTCTATTCTATTCTTCTATTCTATTCTATTCTATTCTATTCTATTCTATTCTATTCTATTCTATTCTATTCTTCTATTCTATTCTTCTATTCTATTCTATTCTATTCTATTCTGTTCTATTCTATTCTTCTATTCTATTCTTCTATTCTATTCTATTCTATTCTATTCTTCTATTCTATTCTATTCTATTCTATTCTTCTATTCTATTCTATTATTCTATTCTATTCTATCCTATTCTATTCTATTCTATTCTATTCTATTCTATTCTATTCTATTCTATTCCCCTATTCTATTCTATTCCATTCCATCCCATCCCATCCCATCCCATCCCATCCCATCCCACCACATTCTATTCCTCTATTCTATCCTATCCTATCCTATCCTATCCTATCCTATCCCATCCCATCCCATCCCATCCCATCCCATCCCATCCCATCCCATCCCATCCCACCACATTCTATTCCTCTATTCTATTCTATTCTAGTCTAGTCTAGTCTAGTCTAATCTATTATATTCCATTCCATCCCATCCCACCACATTCTATTCCTCTATTCTATTCTATCCTTTCCTTTCCTATCCTATCCTATCCCATCCCATCCCATCCCATCCCATCCCATCCCATCCCATCCCATCCCATCCCATCCCATTCCACCACATTCTATTCCTCTATTCTATTCTATTCTAGTCTAATCTATTATATTCCATTCCATCCCATCCCACCACATTCTATTCCTCTATTCTATTCTATTCTATTCTATTCTATTCTATTCTATTCTATTCTATTCTATTCCATTCCATTCCATTCCATTCCATTCCATTCCATTCCATTCCATTCCATTCCATTCCATTCCACCACGTTCTATTCCTCTATTCTATTCTATTCTATTCTATTCTATTCTATTCTATTCTATTCTATTCTATTCCATTCCATCCCATCCCACCACATTCTATTCCTCTATTCCATTCTATTCTATTCTATTCTATTCTGTTCTGTTCCGTTCCGTTCCGTTCCGTTCCGTTCCGTTCCGTTCCATTCCATTCCATTCCATTCCATTACATTCCATTACATTACATTACATTCCACCACATCCTATTCTGTCCTGTTCTGTTCTACCCTACTCTACTTCATTCCATTCCATCTCATTCCATTCCATTCCACCACATCACATCCTATCCTATCCTATCCCATTCCATCCCATTCCACCACATTCTATTCCACCACATTCTATTCTATTCTGTTCTATTCTATTCTATTCTGTTCTGTTCTACTCTATTCTATTTCTATTCTATTCTACACTACTCTGTCATAGTGAATATTATTCTCCCATATTATAACATAGTCTGTTCTGTTCTATCCTTTATTTTTATTTTTGTACTTAAAATATTGTTTGATTTCATGTATTTTAGATTTCTCATATTTGACAGAGACAAAGAGAAATGGAAAGGGGAGGGGGAGACAGAAAGGGAGAGAGACAGAGAGACACCTGCAGCCCTGCTCCACTGCACGTAAAGCTGTTCCCCCTGCAGGTGGAGAGTGGATGCATCATCATTGGGCGACTTTTCACGACTCCTTTCAGATCTATCAAGCAAAGTCGTGGGGGACGAGTGCCTGGATGAGGAAGTGTCCTTTGAGCTGGATGCCAAGGGTGACAAGATGGAGGTTGGCTGTCCCACCATCCAGGAGTCAGAATCTGCAGGTACAAACCCCAACCCCACCTCCACCCCCGCAAATCGAGATGCTTGGAGGGGCTGGGTGGTTACTCAGGTGGTTGAGCGCCCTGTTCCCATGCATAAGGACCCGGGTTTGAGCCTCCGGCTTCACACCTGCAGGGACCAGGGGGGAAGCTTCATAAGTGGTGGAACAGAGATTCTGGTGTCTCTCTGTATGTCTCTCTCCATCTCTGTCTCTTCTTTGTCCCCAATTTCAAAATCTGGTACCCCCCATAAAAAGAACTCAACTGGACAGTACCCTGCTTTGTCATGAGCATGGACCAGGTTCGAGCCCAGCCCCCACTGCATTGGAGGAAGGTCAGGCCTGTGGTCTCTCTCTATCTCTCTATCTCTATCCCATATATATATATGTGTCCCCATTCCCTCCATTGGAAACTGCAGTGGTTCTCCCAAGGTCACAGATAGGGGTCGACTATTATTTCTGTAACTATCTATATTTATAGATATTTGCCCTTTTTTTTCCTGTAGTCCTGCCTTCTCTTCCTTTCTAGGTCACACCTACACCTGTTACTACTTCTGAATGTCCCTCCTTTTTTCCTCTTCTCTCTCTGGGTCCTGACAGAATTGGGGTTCAGAGCCCTCTGGTCATCTTCCCCTAATATTTCTCCCCCTCTGGGAGTATGGACCAAATTTTTTTTTCTGTTTTTTTATCAAGTTTTAACAATTCATTTATTTATTATCAATTTTGTTAGTGATTTAATAATGATTAACAAGATTGTAAGATCACAGGGATATAATTCCACACAACCACCAGAGTTCCGTATCCCATCCCCTCCATTGGAAACTTCCCTATTCTTTATCCCTCTGAGGGTCTGGACCAAAATTCTTTATGGGGTGCAGAAGGTGGGAAGTCTGGCTTCTGTCATTGCTTCTCCACTGGACCTGGGTGTTGGAGGGTGGATCCACACCCCCAGCCTGTTTCTCTCTGGAATAGTGCAGATGAAGAGTTGGGGGGGGGTCTCCATTTCGTAGATAGTTAGTAGGCATATTTTAGTTATATTTCAAAGGGCCTGTGGCTATACTACTTTTTTTTTCTTTTTTATTTAAGAAAGGATTAATTAACAAAACCATAGGGTAGGAGGGGTACAACTCCACACAATTCCCACCACCCAATCTCCATATCCCACCCCCTCCCCTGATAGCTTTCCCATTCTCTATCCCTCTTGGAGCATGGACCCAGGGTCATTGTGGGTTGCAGAAGGTAGAAGGTCTGGCTTCTGTAATTGCTTCCCCGCTGAACATGGGTGTTGACTGGTCAGTCCATACTCCCAGTCTGCCTCTCTCTTTCCCTAGTAGGGTGGTTCTCTGGGGAAGCGGAGCTCCAGGACGCATTGGTGGGATCTTCAGTCCAGGGAAGCCTGGCCAGCATCCTGATGGCATCTGGAACCTGGTGGCTGAAAAGAGAGTTAACATACGAAGCCAAACAAATTGTTGAGCAATCATGGACCTAAAGCTTGGAATAGTGGAGAGGAAGTGTTAGGGGTGTACTCACTGCAAACTCTAGTGTACTTCTGCTTTCAGGTATATATTTTGCAGTAGTTTATGGATACGTGTGAACATATGCTCTCTCTCACAGAAACTGGTGTATATCTAGGTTTTGGGACTTTGTTAGAAAGTGAACCACCTGAGATGGAATTAGAGTATACTATGAAAGGAAAGGTCTCACCCGAGTAATGAAGCTGAAGGGTTGTCATTTCACACGTGAAGTCTCTGGACACAGTCTGAAGTGAAGCATGTTGAGGTGGCAATCGTTGCGTTGGTTAGGTTGTGATCAGCAGATGCAATATTATTTGATATGGATTGGGAGAGGCATACGGGAAAGTGGCTATACTACTTTTTTTTTTTTTTGCCTGAGCCTGAAATCTGATATGCAGATGGACCCAAGTTATTGTCTGGGGAGATGATGTCATGGCTGGAAAAATGACCAGAAAGCTGGATCAGGGAAGAGAGTAGCTCCCAGATATGGGAAAGGGGTATAAATATTGTTGACTGTAAAACCCGATCGATTTGATGTGATCTGGGGTCCATATTCAGCTTAGGATCCTGTGTGACCTCTGCGTCCCTGTAGATCTGAGCTCACATTCTGTGGTCATGAGGAGGAATGTTCCCAGCTGCCCCAGTATCAGGACCCATCTTCCTCAGGTGTAGCAGAGAGTATGTTGTCCAGCCTCCCTTCGGAGGATGGAACATTCTCTACCATTGTTGATCCAAGTTGAGGGCAAGGTCCTATGGGGGTCCACATAGGGGTCTATTGTGTTGTTTCTGATACAGATGACGGGTATCAATGGAGAGAGGGATTTATTTATTCGAGGTCTAGGCCCATCATGTCTGTTTGGGAATCTCAGGACTCCCCGACTAGGGCCCCTGCTGATGGGATGGCCAACCTGTCTCTCTCTTTCCCTAATGGGACAGGGCTCTGAGGAGGTGGAGCTCCAGGATACATTGGTGGGGTTGTCTGCCCAGGGAGGTCAGGTTGGCATCATAATAGCGTCTCCATTTTGGGGGCCTCTTGCAGGAGCTTTTGTCTCCTTCTCGGGCCTGCAGTCCGTGTTGAATGAGAGCTTCTTCCGAGACTCCCAGGACCCCCATGCTGAGCCCAGGAGGAGGAAGCTGAGGCTTAACTCCCACGTGGTCAGGGGAATCATGACAGGGCAGAGGAAGGAATACTTCTCTCACCCCATCATCTACACCCTGGAGAACCTCGAGGTGGGTGCCCATAGCCCCCAGCCTTCCCCCCCCCAGATCTGGACAGCAACCTTCCACAACGTCCCTGGAGAATTCTGCTCTCAGGTGTGATGGTTGGCTTCATGATGGCTCTGGGAGTTCCCCAGATCTTATTCCCCCTCTCCCAAAACAAAATTCCACCCCCAGAGCCATGCATTCTCAGGGGATGAGGGTTGCTGTACACAGTAGAGAGGACATGTTACCATACGCAAGGACCTGGGTTCGAGCCCTGCAGGGGAGAAGCTTCTCAAGCAGTGAAGCAGGGCTTTCTCTCTCCCTCTCTGAATCCCTTTCCCCTCTCAATCTCTCTTTGTCCTATCTAGCAAATAAATAAATGATTTAAAAAGAAAAAGGAAAAACTGGACAAGATAGCAACCTGGTTCTGCAAAAGACTCTCCTGCCTGAGGCTCTGAGGTCCCAGGTTCAATCCCCAGCACCACCATCAGCCAGAGCTCAGCAGAGCTTGCGTTAAAATAATTTTTAAAAAAATTTAAACTATTGGGAGTAAGGTGGTAGCGCAGCGGGTTAAGCGCATATGACACAAAGTGCAAAGACCAGCATAAGGATCCCGGTTCGAGCCCCCGGCTCCCCACCTGCAGGGGAGTCGCTTCACAGGCGGTGAAGCAGGTCTGCAGGTATCTATCTTTCTCTCCCCCTCTCGTCTTCCCCTCCTCTCTCCATTTCTCTGTCCTATCCAACAATGACAACAATAACAATAATAACTACAACGATAAAACAAGGGCAACAAAAGGTAATAAATAAATCAAATTTTTTTTTAAAATTTTAAACTATTTTTTTATTGAATAATGATGATCAAGACCGTTGGATAAGAGGGGTACAAGTCCACACAGTTCCCAAGCTTTCCCCCTGCAGGTTGGGACCAGAGGCTCGAACCTAGGTCCCTGTGTGTTTGTAACATGTGTGTTCAACCAGGTGTACCACCACCTGGCCCCAATCTTTTTTTTTCTATTGAGGAGATTAATGGTTTACAGTAGATAACAGTGGTTCACAGATGGGTAAAATTTCTGGGTTTTTTAATTTTTTTCCCTTGTTTTATTATTGTAGTTATTATAGTTATTGATGTCGTTGTTGGATAGGACAGAGAGAAATTTCTCCACTTCTGTTCATGGGGTGAGGTCATCTCCTCTTCATCCTTCTCTTTGTGGCTGATCTCACTTTACAGGATTCCTTTGAGCTCCTTCTGAGAGGAGGTGACTTTATTTTTCACTGCTGAGTAGTACTCCACTGTGTCTATATACCACAGCTTACTCAGCCACTCGTCTGTTATTGGACACCTGGGTTGTCAAGAGTGTCTTTCTTTAACCTTGCTTTTCTTTCCTCCTTCTTTTGCCAGCCAAAGCGGAGGTCTGAGCAACTCATCTGTGTCTCCTGGAAGCCAGATGTGGGTGGCGGGATCTGGTCGCCCTCGGGCTGTGATGTTCTGGAAGTCTCAGAGACACACACGGTTTGCAGTTGCCACCAGCTGGCCAACCTGGCCATCCTCATGGCCTCCCAGGAGCTGACGGTCAGTGCTGGGTTCGAGCCCCCAGTCCTCCACCTTTGGGGGGGGGGGAAGCTTCCCACGTGGTGAAGCAGGGCTGCAAGTGTCTCTCTGTCTCTCTCCTTCTCTATCTCCCTCTCCCCTCTCAATTTCTCTGTCTAATTAATTAATTGAAAATCAAAGACTCAGGGTCTGGCGGTAGCGCAGCGGGTTAAGCGCAGGTGGCACAAAGCACAAGGACCGGTGTAAGGATCCCTTCGACCCCCTGGCTCCCCACCTGCAGGGGAGTCGCTTCACAGGCGGTGAAGCAGGTCTGCAGGTGTCTGTCTTTCTCTCCCCCTCTCTATCTTCCCCTCCTCGCTCCATTTCTCTCTGTCCTATCCAACAACGACGACATGAATAAAAACAGTAATAATAATGACAACAATAAGACAAGGGCAACAAAAGGAGAAAGAAAATGGTCTCCAGGAGCAGTGGATTCATGGTGCAGGCACCAAGCCCCAGCAATAACCCTGGAGGCAAAAAAAAAAAAATAAAGAAAGAAAGAAAGGAAGAGAAGAGAAAAATGGGGGTGAGATGGCCATCAGGAGCAATGGATTAGTAGTAGTGCCAGTACCAAGCCCCAGTGACTGGAGACAAAATAATAATAATAATAATAGTAATAATAATAATAATAATTTATTCATTTAGTTATATGCATATTTGACTTTTTAGCTTCTAGAATAGGAGATGCCTTTGAGGGAAGAGTTTCTTTTTTTTTCTCAAGTTCTTTCTTTTTTTAATTGAAGGGATTAATGGTGGACGGTAAACACAGTTGTTGACATTTGTGTAACATTTCTCAGTTTTCAGCAAAACACTCTCATCCCACCCCACCCCCAGCCTAAGTTCCTTTTTGACCATCATGCACCAGGAACTGAAAGCCCCACAACACCCCACACACCCAGAGTCCTTTGCTTTGATGCAATACATCAGATCTAGTTTGTTTGGGGTTGTTTTTTTTGTTTTTGTTTTCATTTGCCTCCAGGGTTATCACTGTGTTGTTGGCTAGGACAGAGAGAAATGGAGAGAGGAGGGGAAGACAGAGAGAGAGGGAGACAAAGACAGATACCTGCAGACCTGCTTCACCACCTGTGAAGCAACTCCCCTGCAGGTGGGGAGCCGGGGGCTCAAACCGGGATCCTTGCATGTGTTCTTGTGCTTAGTATTATGTGTGCTTAACTCGGTGCACCATGCCCGGTGAACCTGCCAACACTGCCAACTACCTAGGAGCTAATCACTGTGAACATTTTCCTGTCTGTCTTTGCAGTCTTGTGAACACTCTTTATTCACAAGACACCACGCCCCCATCTAGATGTGACCCTTGGAATCATGTCGGTGCCCACCCCACCTTTCAAGAAATTCTTTTCTCTCTCTCTCTCCCTCTCTCTCTCTCTCTCATACAGGGTTAAAGTCCCTTCCCAGACATTCCTCCTGGGATCAGCGTCAGAGGATAGCAACTACCTCCTTGAAGGAATCTCCTTTGCAACTTTCTCTCTGTGACTTAATAGAGAATTTCAGAATCCAGTCGAACCCAGGAACCTCTGGGACACTGGGAGGATGGGAAGTTGGTTGGGGGATGACTTCCTGTTACACTTTGTCCTCTGGATCTTGGACCTTCTGCGATTCTCAAGTGTCTGTGCAAATAACACATTCCATTCTATGCAAATAACACATAACGGCTGGAACAAGAACGGCTGGTTGCCTTCAGATTCTTTGGTACGACTGAAGACTTGTGTCTCCAACTCTGATCAGTTATCCAACACACAGAAGAGGCCTCAATCAATGACTTGTACCTGCCTAGCCAACATAACCTTTGCCAAAGGTTCCCCCACCCCGTGGCTTTGATTTTAAAAGATTTGTTTCCTGCCAATGCGCATGTTCAGTGGAGAAGCCATGACAGAAGCCAGAACTCCCACCTTCTGCACACCCCCAAAATAATTTTGATCCAGACTCCCAGTGGGGGAGAAATGTTAGGGGAAGATGATCCCAATTCAGGGCTCTGAACCATAATTCCATCAAGACCCGGAGAGAAAAGAAGGGGGGGAGGAAGGAAGGACATTTGGAAATAGTAACAGGTGTAGGTGTGATTTAGAAAGGAAGAGAAGGCAGGACCATAGGGAAAAAAATGGGTAAATAGGTATAAATATAGATGGTTCTGGAAATAATAGTCAACCCATCTCTGTGACCTTGGGAGAACCACTGCAGTTTCCAATGGAGGGAATGGGGACACAGGACTCTGATGGTGGGAAAGGTGTGGAATTGTAGCCCTCTTATCTCAAAATTTTGTAAATCAATATGAAATCACTAATTAAAATAGAAAAAAGGATTTGGGTCCATACTTTTAGAGGGGGAGAAATGTTAGGGGAAGATGACCAGAGGGTTCTGAATTTCAATTCCATCAGGACCCAGAGAGAGAAGAGGAAAAAAGAAAGGATATTCAAAAGTAGTAATGGGTGTAGGTGAGACTTACAAAGAAAAAGGATAGAAAACTATAGAAAAATGGGTATATATATATATATATATATTTCTAGAAATAATAGTCAACCCATCTCTGTGACCTTGGGAGAACCACTGCCGTTTCCAGTGGAGGGAATGGGGACACAGAACTCTGGTGGGGGGGGGAAGATGTGAAATTATAATGCTGTTATGATTTTTTTTAATCACTAACAAAAGCATTTTAAATGATTACTGGAATCACAGTAGCATCCTCCTCAACTTGGTGTCTGAAAGGACATAAGCTGGAAAGCAAGACAGAGTGTTGAACAAACAGGAACCAGAAAGTAGGAATCGAGCAGGTGAAAGTAAGGATCTTATAGTGGAAGGAAGCTAGGAAGTCTGTTTTAGGAATGTTTCTAGAAGCCTGTGTCTTCATAATCTTTGCCTGAACTTTAAGCTAACATGGGGATGGACTAGAAATATTGTCTGGGAAGATGGTTGTCAAGAGTTGGGAGTAGAACTAGGAAGCAGGATGAGGGCCGAGAGTTGCTCACAAGCTCACAAACTTGAAGAAAATATATAAATAAAATTAACTGTTTTCCACAACAATCTAACTCAGGGCCCATATATATTCATATTTAACTCTCTCTTTCCCCCCACCTCAGGAAGTGTACATCCATGCATGTGCAAGACCCCAGATACACAGAATGAATGAATGAATGAATGAATGGGAGCTGGGTGGTGGCACACCTGGTTGAGTGCACATGTTACAGTGTACAGGTTCAAGCTCCCGGCCCCCACCTGCAGGGGGAAAGCTTCAGGAGTGGTGAAGTAGGGCCGCAGGTGTCTCTTTGTCTCTCTCCCTCTCTATCTCCCCCTCCCCTCTCAATTTCTGGCTGTCTCTATCCAATAAATAAAGATAATTAAAAGGAGTCGGGCAGTAGCGCAGCAGGTTAAGGGCACGTCGTGCAAAGCGCAAGGACCAGCTCAAGGATCCTGGTTCAAGCCCCCGGCTCCCCACCTGCAGGGAGGGCTCGCTTCACAGGCAGTGAAGCAGGTCTGCAGGTGTCTGTCTTTCTGTCCCCCTCTCTGTCTTCCCCTCCTCTCTCCATTTCTCTCTGTCCTATCAAGCAACGACACAAATAACAACAACAATAACTACGACAACAATAAAAAACAAAGACAACAAAAAGGAAAATAAATATTAAAAAAAATTTTTAAAGATAATTTAAAAAATCTTTTAAAAGTGGGTGGATGGATGGATAGATGGATGGATGAATCCAGGACAAAAAAAATAGCTATGGCAGTGAAGGAGTGGATAAAGCTTTGGATTCTCAGGAGCCTGAGGTCCCCAGTTCAAGCCCCAGCATCACATGTGCCAGAGGGAGGGAGGCTCTGCTTCTCCCTCTTCTTCATCTTTCATAAATCAATATCTCCACTAGAAAGATAAGAGCTGGGAGATGGGTGTTGGCACAACCGATTCGGCACATCTGTTACAATGAGCAAGGACCCGGGTTCGAGCCCCCATCCCCACCTGTAGGGGGAAGCTTCACAAGTGGTGAAGCAGGGCTGCAGGTGTCTCTCTGTCTCTCTCCTTCTCTGTCTCCCCCTCCCCTCTTGACTTCTGGCTGTCTCTATGCAATAAATAAAGAGAATAAAAATATATGTAAATAAATACATTCCTAAAAGGCAAGAACTTCTCACCCCATACCCTAGTTCTGACCTTCACGGCGGTGTAGGTTTCTAGACATTTGCGGGGAGGGGCAGGGACTAGCACAGTTTATCTTTGGTGCCCCTGGCTTTAAAAACAGCTGATGGGGAGGTCCAGCAATAGCGCTGTGGGTTAAGCGCATATGGCACAAAGCGCAAGGACGGGCATAAAGGATCCCGGTTCGAGCCCCCGGCTCCCCCACCTGCAGGGGAGTCACCTCACAGGCGGTGAAGCAGGTCTGCAGGTGTCTGTCTTTCTCTCCCTCTCTCTGTCTTCCCCTCCTCTCTCCATTTCTCTCTGTCCTGTCCAACAACAAACGACATCAACAGCAACAATAATAGCCACAGCAAGGCTACAACAACGAGGGCAACAAAAGGGGGGGAAATGGCCTCCAGGAGCAGTGGCTTCGTGGTGCAGGCACTGAGCCCAGCACTAACCCTGGAGGCAAAAAAAAAAAAAAAAAAAACAGCTGATGATCTGAACAAATACTTCTGGGAGAGCAGCCCGGAGAATGTGGAGAGATACCCATCACTGTGTTAACATCGGGGAAAGACAAACCAAACCACTAAGAGATGTTATCCCACCTGTAAGAACAGCCAAGATGCTTGGAAATGAAGAGAAGATTAGAAAAATAAAATAAAATGCTAGGGAGGAGGCTGGAGCAAAGGAAACTAGTCACTGCTTGTTTGAAAAATCTGGAGAACTCTCAGAAGGCTAGAAGTGGCCCTACCCTGTGACCCTGCAGTTCCTCTCCTGGGGATAGATCCTAAGGAACCCAACACACCCATCCAAAAAGATCTGTGTACACATATGTTCTTGGCAGCACAGAAGAAAAGAAAAGGAAAGATACCTAGAAGTAGTAACAGGTGTAGCTATGACTTAGAAAGGAAGAGAGGGCGAGACTATAGAATTAAAAAATGTAGACGATAGAGACAGACAGACAGACAGACAGATAGATAGGTAGATGATAGAACATAGGTAGGTAGATAGATAGGTAGATAGATAGATAGGTAGATAGATAGATAGATAGATAGATAGATAGATAGATAGATAGATAGATAGATAGATGCTTGATAGATAGACAGATAGATATAGAAATAATAGTCAGGAGTCGGGCGGTAGCGCAGCAGGTTAGGCACAGGTGGCGCAAAGTGCAAGGACCGGCATAAGGATCCGAGTTCGAGCCCCCGGCTCCCCACCTGCAGGGGAGTCGCTTCCCAGGCGGTGAAGCAGGTCTGCAGGTGTCTGTCTTTCTCTCCCCCTCTCTGTCTTCCCCTCCTCTCTCCATTTCTCTCTGTCCTATCCAACAACGACGACATCAATAACAACTACGACAATGATAACTACAACAATAAAACAACAAGGGCAACAAAAAAAGAATAAATAAATATTTTTTTAAATTAAAAAAAAAAAAGAAATAATAGTCAACCCCTATCTGTGACCTTGGGAAAACCAGTGCAGTTTCCAGTAGAGGGAATGGGGACACAGAACCCTGGTGATGGGAACGGGGTGGAATTCGACTCCTGTGGTCTCATAATTTTGTAAATCAATATTAAATCACCAATGAAAAAATGAATAAATTGGGCATGTTCTCGTTATCTGTGATTAATAGCAGTTGGCAAGATTATGAGATTAGAGGTTCGAGTCCTACCCCACACCCATCACCAAAGCTCTGTACCCTTCCTTCCCACAATAACCACTATAGTTTTCACAAAGCCTTTCAGGCAATTTGGTGGGGGGGGAAGGCAAGGTAGGGGCTAAATTCACGTGTATCAGTTCACTAGATCCCAAATCCTAGTGGAATCTAGGCTAGTCTTTGTCTTTTATCTTTTTGTTTTTTCACTTATTTTTCTAAGCACAACCACTTCTAGTTCCATCCATGGGTGTGTCTGCCAACTTAAAAGACTTGGACTTTGTTGGGTCCGTTTCCTTAAGTGAATCAGCTAAAAGTGGGCGCCATTTTCCTTGACCCAATCTTTTTTTTTTTAATCACTAACAAAATTGTAAGCCCACAGGGGTACCATTCCACACAGTTCCCAACATCAGAGTTCCACGTCCCCTCCCCCTCCTTTGGAAGCTTCCCTGTTCTTTATCCCTCTGGGAATATGGACCAAAATTCTCTTTGGGATGCAGAAGGTGGGAGGTCTGGCTTCTGTCATTGCTTCTCCACTGGACATGGGTGTTGGCAGGTGGATTCATATCCCCAGTCTGTCTCTGTCTTTCCCTAGTGGGGCAGGGCTCTGGGGAAGTGGGATTCCAAGACTCATTGTTGAAGTCATCTGCCCAGGAAAGTCAGGATGGAGTCAGATGGTAACATCTGCAACTTGGTGGTTGACAGGCAGTAAGATAGAAAGCAAATTGTTGAATAGACAGGCCCTCAAAGGTGGGGATAGGGAACATGAAACTAGAGGCTTATGACCCAATCTTCTATAAAAGATACCAATACCATTTCCAAGCTTATCCACACAGCTCCCCTGATCTTTGTGCTTCAGAATCAGTTTTTTTTTTATTTCTTTCATTTCTTAATTGGGGAATTAAGAAATGAAAGAAAATACTCGACAGAAAATACCATAGTTTGTACATGCATAACATTTCTCAGTTTTCCACATAACAATATAACCCCCACTAGGTCCTCTGTCATCCTGCTCCAGGACCTGCAGTCTTTCCACCCACCCACTCACCCACCCACCACCTTCGACTTTGGTGCAAGACACCAACTCCAGTCCAGGTTCTAAAATGTGTTTTCTCTTCTGATCTTGTTTTTCAACTTCTGCCTTCATCCCATATTCATCCTTCTGTTTCTGACTTATTTCGCTTGATATGATTTCGTCAAGCTCCATCCAAGATGGGCTGAAAATGGCAAAATCACTATTTTTTATAGCTGAGTAGTATTCCATTGTGTATATATACCACAACTTGCTCAGCCACTTATCTGTTGTTGGACACCTGGGTTGCTTCCAGGTTTTGGCTATTACAAATTGTGCTGCCAAGAACATATGTGTACACAGATCTTTTTGGATGGATATGTTGGGTTCCTTAGGATATATCCCCAGGAGGGGAATTGCAGGGTCATAGGGTAGGTCCACTTCTAGCCTTCTAAGAGTTCTCCAGACTGTTCTCCACAGAGGTTGGACCCATTGACATTCCCACCAGCAGTGCAGGAGGGTTCCTTTGACCCCACAGCCTCTCCAGCATTTATTGCTGCTAGCTGCAGAATTAGTTTGAAGGAAAAGAGAACTAAAGGACCCAGCGTAAGGCAAAGCCTCCCACCCTGTACACACACACACACACACACACACACACACACACACACACACACAACTTTCACCCCCACCCACAAGAATTCTTGAGAAAACAGAGCTCAAGATAAGAAGCCAACTTCCTCTTCTGTCCACTTCTGGGCTTCCAGCCTTTGGTGAGGCTTCAAGCACCTTGTTGTCTTGTGGGTGAGTAGGAATTGGGGTTGGTGTCTTTTAAAAATTGTCTTTTTTATTTTTTATTTATAAAAAGGAAACATTGACAAAAACATAGGATAAGAGGGGTACAACTCCATACAATTCCCACCACCAGATGTCCGTATCCCATCCCCTCTCCTGACAGCTTTCCCATTCTCTATCCCTCTGGGAGTATGGACCTAGGGTCAGTGTGGGATGCAGAAGGTGGAAGGTCTGGCTTCTGTAATTGCTTCCCCGCTGAACATGGGCGTTGACAGGTGGATCCATACTCCCAGCCTGTCTCTCTTTCCCTAGTGGGTCAGGGCTCTGGGGAGGCAGGGCTCCACGACACATTGGTGGGGTCGTCTGTCTAGGGAAGCATCCTGCTAGCATCTGGAACCTGGTGGCTGGAAAGAGAGTTAACATAAAAAGCCAAACAAACTGTTGAACAATCGTGGACCTAAAGGCTAGAATAGTGCAGATAAAGAGCTGGGGGCCGTCTCTGTTTTGTAGATAGCTAGTAGGCATATTTTAGTTATATTTCAAAAGGCCTATAGCTATACTAATGTTTTTTGTGGTTTGTTTGTTTTTGCCTGAGCCTGAAATCTGATATGCAGATGGACCCAAGTTATTGTCTGGGGAGATGATGTCATGGCTGGAAAAAGGACCAGAAAGCTGGATCAGGGAAGAGAGTAGCTCCCTAATATGAGAAAGGGATATAAATATTGTTGACTGTAAACCCCATCGATTTGATGTGATCCGGGGCCCATATTCAGTTTAGGAGCTTGTGTGGCCTCTGCATCCCTGTAGATCTGAGCTCACAGTCTGTGGTCATGAGTAGGAACATTCCAAGCTGCTCCAATTTCAGGACCCATCTTCCCCAGGTGTAGCATACAGTATGTTGTCCAGCCTCCCTTCAGAGCATGGAACATTCTCTACCATGTTGATCCAAGTTGAGGGCAAGGTCCTATGGGGGTTAAAAATTGTCTTATGGGAGTTGGGCAGTAGCGCAGCGGGTTAGGTGCATGTGGCATGAAGCGCAAGGACGGGCATAAGGATCCCAGTTTGAGCCCCCGGCTCCCCACCTGCAAGGGAGTCGCTTCACAAGCAGTGAAGCAGGTCTGCAGGTGTCTATCTTTCTCTTCTCCTCTCTGTCTTCCCCTCCTCTCTCCATTTCTCTCTGTCCTATCCAACAGCAATAACAACAATAATGACAATAATAACCACATCAATAAAACAACAATGGCAACAAAAGGAAAAATAAATTTTGAAAAATTGTCTTATTCAGAATAGAGTGGGAAACTTACTTGATTTTGCTTTGAAGTCTCTCTTTCATTCTCTCTCTCTCTCTCTCCCTCTCCCTCTCCCTCTCCCTCTCCCTCCTCCTCTCCCTGTCTTTTAAAAAATATATATTTTATTTTGGGTCCAGGCAGTGTCATACCTGGTTGAGTGCACCTGTTTCTGTAAGAACTGCGTTCAAGCCCCCGGTCCCCACCTGCAGGGGGAAATCTTCACGAGTGGGGAAGCAGGGCTGCGGGTGTCTCTGTCTCTCTCCCTCTCTGTCTCCCCCACCCCTCTCAATTTCTCTCTGTCCTATCACATACAGAAGACAAGAAGGAAAGGGGGAGGAAATGGCCTCTGTGAGCGGTGGATGTTCATACAGGCATTGAATCCCAGCAATAAATACATAAATACAGTTAGAGAAATAATAGTCTTGGTGTCTTGCACCAAAGTCAAAGACTCAGGGGTGGGGGGAGGGTTCAGGTCGTGGAACATGATGGCAGAGGACGACCTAGTGGGGGTTGAATTGTGTGTGTGTGTGTGTGTGTGTGTGTCTGTTTTCTTTAACAGTTTCTTTTTTTTAATTATCTTTATCTTTATTTATTGGATAAAGACAGACAGAAATTCAGAGGGAATGAAGTAATAGAGAGGGAGAGAGGGAGAGGTACCTGCATAGAGAGGGAGAGAGAGAGGGATACCTGCATAGAGAGGGAGAGAGAGAGGTACCTGCATAGAGAGGGAGAGAGAGAGAGGTACCTGCATAGAGAGGGAGAGAGAGAGCGATACCTGCATAGAGAGGGAGAGAGAGAGGGATACCTGCATAGAGAGGGAGAGAGAGAGCGATACCTGCATAGAGAGGGAGAGAGAGGGGGATACCTGCATAGAGAGGGAGAGAGAGAGGTACCTGCATAGAGAGGGAGAGAGAGAGGGATACCTGCATAGAGAGGGAGAGAGAGAGATACCTGCATAGAGAGGGAGAGAGAGAGGGATACCTGCATAGAGAGGGAGAGAGAGAGGGATACCTGCATAGAGAGGGAGAGAGAGGGGATACCTGCATAGAGAGGGAGAGAGAGAGGGATACCTGCATAGAGAGGGAGAGAGAGGGGGATACCTGCATAGAGAGGGAGAGAGAGAGAGGTACCTGCATAGAGAGGGAGAGAGAGAGGGGGATACCTGCATAGAGAGGGAGAGAGAGAGAGGTACCTGCATAGAGAGGGAGAGAGAGAGGGGGATACCTGCATAGAGAGGGAGAGAGAGAGGGATACCTGCATAGAGAGGGAGAGAGAGAGAGGTACCTGCATAGAGAGGGAGAGAGAGAGCGATACCTGCATAGAGAGGGAGAGAGAGAGGGATACCTGCATAGAGAGGGAGAGAGAGAGGGGGATACCTGCATAGAGAGGGAGAGAGAGAGAGGTACCTGCATAGAGAGGGAGAGAGAGAGGGGGATACCTGCATAGAGAGGGAGAGAGAGAGGGGATACCTGCATAGAGAGGGAGAGAGAGAGGGATACCTGCATAGAGAGGGAGAGAGAGAGGGATACCTGCATAGAGAGGGAGAGAGAGAGATACCTGCATAGAGAGGGAGAGAGAGAGGGATACCTGCATAGAGAGGGAGAGAGAGAGGGATACCTGCATAGAGAGGGAGAGAGAGGGGATACCTGCATAGAGAGGGAGAGAGAGAGGGATACCTGCATAGAGAGGGAGAGAGAGGGGGATACCTGCATAGAGAGGGAGAGAGAGAGAGGTACCTGCATAGAGAGGGAGAGAGAGAGGGGGATACCTGCATAGAGAGGGAGAGAGAGAGAGGTACCTGCATAGAGAGGGAGAGAGAGAGGGGGATACCTGCATAGAGAGGGAGAGAGAGAGAGGTACCTGCATAGAGAGGGAGAGAGAGAGGGGGATACCTGCATAGAGAGGGAGAGAGAGAGAGGTACCTGCATAGAGAGGGAGAGAGAGGGATACCTGCATAGAGAGGGAGAGAGAGAGGGGGATACCTGCATAGAGAGGGAGAGAGAGAGGGATACCTGCATAGAGAGGGAGAGAGAGAGAGGTACCTGCATAGAGAGGGAGAGAGAGAGCGATACCTGCATAGAGAGGGAGAGAGAGAGAGGTACCTGCATAGAGAGGGAGAGAGAGAGGGGGATACCTGCATAGAGAGGGAGAGAGAGAGAGGTACCTGCATAGAGAGGGAGAGAGAGAGGGGGATACCTGCATAGAGAGGGAGAGAGAGAGGGATACCTGCATAGAGAGGGAGAGAGAGAGAGGTACCTGCATAGAGAGGGAGAGAGAGAGCGATACCTGCATAGAGAGGGAGAGAGAGAGGGATACCTGCATAGAGAGGGAGAGAGAGAGAGGTACCTGCATAGAGAGGGAGAGAGAGAGGGATACCTGCATAGAGAGGGAGAGAGAGAGGGATACCTGCATAGAGAGGGAGAGAGAGAGGGATACCTGCATAGAGAGGGAGAGAGAGAGGGATACCTGCATAGAGAGGGAGAGAGAGAGGGATACCTGCATAGAGAGGGAGAGAGAGAGGGGGATACCTGCATAGAGAGGAGAGAGAGGGGGATACCTGCATAGAGAGGGAGAGAGAGAGAGGTACCTGCATAGAGAGGGAGAGAGAGGGGATACCTGCATAGAGAGGGAGAGAGAGAGGGATACCTGCATAGAGAGGGAGAGAGAGAGAGGTACCTGCATAGAGAGGGAGAGAGAGGGGGATACCTGCATAGAGAGGGAGAGAGAGAGGTACCTGCATAGAGAGGGAGAGAGAGAGGGATACCTGCATAGAGAGGGAGAGAGAGAGAGGTACCTGCATAGAGAGGGAGAGAGAGAGAGGTACCTGCATAGAGAGGGAGAGAGAGAGGGGGATACCTGCATAGAGAGGGAGAGAGAGAGAGGTACCTGCATAGAGAGGGAGAGAGAGAGGGATACCTGCATAGAGAGGGAGAGAGAGAGCGATACCTGCATAGAGAGGGAGAGAGAGAGAGGTACCTGCATAGAGAGGGAGAGAGAGAGAGGTACCTGCATAGAGAGGGAGAGAGAGAGGGGGATACCTGCATAGAGAGGGAGAGAGAGAGGGATACCTGCATAGAGAGGGAGAGAGAGAGAGGTACCTGCATAGAGAGGGAGAGAGAGAGAGGTACCTGCATAGAGAGGGAGAGAGAGAGGGGGATACCTGCATAGAGAGGGAGAGAGAGAGAGGTACCTGCATAGAGAGGGAGAGAGAGGGGGGGATACCTGCATAGAGAGGGAGAGAGAGAGGGATACCTGCATAGAGAGGGAGAGAGAGAGAGGTACCTGCATAGAGAGGGAGAGAGAGAGGTACCTGCATAGAGAGGGAGAGAGAGAGAGGTACCTGCATAGAGAGGGAGAGAGAGAGCGATACCTGCATAGAGAGGGAGAGAGAGAGGGATACCTGCATAGAGAGGGAGAGAGAGAGATACCTGCATAGAGAGGGAGAGAGAGAGGGGATACCTGCATAGAGAGGGAGAGAGAGAGAGGTACCTGCATAGAGAGGGAGAGAGAGAGGGATACCTGCATAGAGAGGGAGAGAGAGAGGGATACCTGCATAGAGAGGGAGAGAGAGAGGGATACCTGCATAGAGAGGAGAGAGAGAGAGGGATACCTGCATAGAGAGGGAGAGAGAGAGGGATACCTGCATAGAGAGGGAGAGAGAGAGGGGGATACCTGCATAGAGAGGGAGAGAGAGAGGGATACCTGCATAGAGAGGGAGAGAGAGAGATACCTGCATAGAGAGGAGAGAGAGAGGGATACCTGCATAGAGAGGGAGAGAGAGAGAGGTACCTGCATAGAGAGGGAGAGAGAGAGGGATACCTGCATAGAGAGGGAGAGAGAGAGGGATACCTGCATAGAGAGGGAGAGAGAGAGGGGGATACCTGCATAGAGAGGGAGAGAGAGAGAGGTACCTGCATAGAGAGGAGAGAGAGAGAGGGATACCTGCATAGAGAGGGAGAGAGAGAGAGGGATACCTGCATAGAGAGGGAGAGAGAGAGGGGTACCTGCATAGAGAGGGAGAGAGAGGGGATACCTGCATAGAGAGGGAGAGAGAGAGAGGTACCTGCATAGAGAGGGAGAGAGAGAGGGATACCTGCATAGAGAGGGAGAGAGAGAGGTACCTGCATAGAGAGGGAGAGAGAGAGCGATACCTGCATAGAGAGGGAGAGAGAGGGGGATACCTGCATAGAGAGGGAGAGAGAGAGGGATACCTGCATAGAGAGGGAGAGAGAGAGGGATACCTGCATAGAGAGGGAGAGAGAGAGAGGGATACCTGCATAGAGAGGGAGAGAGAGAGGGGTACCTGCATAGAGAGGGAGAGAGAGGGGATACCTGCATAGAGAGGGAGAGAGAGAGGGATACCTGCATAGAGAGGGAGAGAGAGAGGTACCTGCATAGAGAGGGAGAGAGAGAGAGGTACCTGCATAGAGAGGGAGAGAGAGAGCGATACCTGCATAGAGAGGGAGAGAGAGAGAGGTACCTGCATAGAGAGGGAGAGAGAGAGGGATACCTGCATAGAGAGGGAGAGAGAGAGCGATACCTGCATAGAGAGGGAGAGAGAGGGGGATACCTGCATAGAGAGGGAGAGAGAGAGGGATACCTGCATAGAGAGGGAGAGAGAGAGGGATACCTGCATAGAGAGGGAGAGAGAGGGGGATACCTGCATAGAGAGGGAGAGAGAGAGAGGTACCTGCATAGAGAGGGAGAGAGAGAGGGATACCTGCATAGAGAGGGAGAGAGAGAGGGATACCTGCATAGAGAGGGAGAGAGCGATACCTGCATCATTGCTCCACCACTCACAAAGGTGGGGGCTGAACTGATATGTGGAAAACTGAGAAATGTTGGGCATGTACCAACCACTGCATTTTTGCCATGGACTGTAAGCCATTAATCCCTCCAATTTAGCAAATAGATAAAAGCCAACCCGTCTCTGTAACCTTGGGTTTCCCACAGCAGTTTCCAATGGAGGGAATGGGGACAGAGAACTCTGGGGGTGGGAACGGTGTGGAATTGTACCCCTGTTTTCTAATAATTCTATATACCAGTATGAAGTCACTAAGAAAAAGAAGTCTAAAATTTAATAAAAGGGGGGTCGGGCGGTAGCGCAGTGAGTTAAGTGCACATGGGACAAAGCACATGGACTGGCGGAAGGATCCCAGTTCGAGCCCCCGGCTCCCCACCTGCAGGGGAGTCGCTTCACAGGTGGTGAAGCAGGTCTGCTGGTGTCTGTCTGTCTCTCCCCTTCTGTGTCTTCCCCTCCTCTCTCCATTTCTCTCTGTCCTATCCAACAACGGTGACATCAAATACAACAACAATAATAACTACAACAATCAAACAACAACAAGGGTGACAAAAAAGGGGAAAAATAAATATCTTTTAAGAAATCTTTAAAAAATACACACACAAAGATTAAAAATAATAATAATAAAAGAAATGGACACTGATGAGGTATGTTTCCCAGGAATCTCCAGCTACATCTCACTCAAGAACATTCTTCAAATCCTTGTGTTGGACACTTGGGGCCATGGGAAGTTGGTATTTATCTTTGATAGCAGGTAAGTGGGACCAAGATGTCTCTGCTATTTCCCCTTCCCATTTTGCTTTAGTCTCTCTCTCTCTCTCTCTCTCTCTCTCTCTCTTTCTCTCTCTCTCTCCCCTCCCTCTCTCCTTCTCTCATCCTTGGGAGAGGGATGGGGACCCACCTTTGCTTTGCTGGATGCCTTGAATTCAGCACTTTTTCCATTGGGAATCTTGAGTGTTTTCCACTTCTCTCCTTAAAGCAGATGTGAGGCAAAGGTTTGGTTGCAAGTGGGGTTTTTTATAGGGAGAGTTAGGAATCAAAGGAAGTTCAAGGAAGATCCGGAAACATCCGAGAGGAAAAGAGACCAGAGCCCAGCCCCACTAGGGAAAGATAGAAACAGACTGGGGAGTGTGGATCCACCTGCCAACAACCACATCCAGTGGAGAAGCAATTACAGAAGCCAGACCTTCCACCTTCTGCACCCCATAAAGAATTTGGGTCCATGCTCCCAGAGGGGGAGAAATGTGAGGGGAAGATGCCCAGAGGGCTCTGAAGCCCAATTCCATTCTAGACCCAGAGAGAAGAGGTGTTGTTTTCTCCAGGCTGGCTTCTCGGGCGGGTAACAGATGACCAAAAACACACGGCTGAGCTGAGAACACAGTTTAATCTTTATTCACTAGCGAGCAATGTGCTCCTCCATCTTTCTCCTCCAGCTGCAAAGTTGAACTCCGGAAGTACACAGGATAGGGGGCGGGGAGAAAGGAGAAGCGCGAAACTAGCAATGGCTAAACCAAATCTCCTGGAGGCAGGTGGGAGTGGGACCAAACCAATGTGAAGCATACCAACAAAGAGGGAAAAAAGGAAAGACACTTGGAAGTAGTAACAGATGTAGGTGTGACTTAGAAAGGAAGAGAAGACAGGACCATAGAGGGGAGGGGAGAATGGGCAAATATCTATAAATACAGATGGTTCTAGAAAGAATAGTCTACCCCTATCTGTGACCTTGGGAGAACCACTGCAGTTTCCAGTGGAGGGAATGGGGACACAGAACTCTGGTGGTGGGAACGGCGTGGCTGGTTACCTCATGATTTATAAATCAATATTAAATCACTAGTAAACAAAGGGGAAAAAATCTAAAAAGAAGAAAGAAAAGTTCCTACAATGTTTTTTTTATTTAAAATAGATTGGCAAATTAAGAAAATTAACAAGAGCCATAGTGTGAAATATCTCACAGTTGTCCATGATTTAAAAAGTCATGCTTAAATACTAGATAAATATATATATTTTTATGTTGGGAGTCGGGCGGTAGCCCAGCAGGTTAAGCGCACGTGGCGCAAAGCGCAGGGACCCGCAGAAGGATCCCGGTTCGAGCCCCTGGCTCCCCACCTGCAGGGGAGTCGCTTCCCAGGCGGTGAAGCAGGTCTGCAGGTGTCTGTCTTTCTCTCCCCCTCTCTGTCTTCCCCTCCTCTCTCCATTTCTCTCTCTGACCTATCCAAAAATGGTTGCCAGGGCCAGTGGATTCATAGTGCAGGAACCAAGCTCTAGAGATAACCCTGGTGGCAAAAAGGAAGAAAGAAAGAAAGAAAGAAAGAAAGAAAGAAAGAAAGAAAGAAAGAAAGAAAGAAAGAGAAAAAGAAAACCATTGTGCTCTTTCCCAAGCCCTTATATCCATAATCATTTGGTCTGTTAGTATAATTACAATATATAATTTAAAGTTGTTATTATTATTATTATTACTATTATTTATACTGCTCTAGTTGTGTTTGATGTTCTAGCCTTTCTGTCCATGGTGCTTTGGTTTCTTTCTCTCTCTCTCTCTCTCTTTTTTTTTTTTTGCCTCCAGGGTTCTTGCTGGGGCTTGGTGCCTATACCATGAATCCACTGCTCCTGGAAGCTATTTTTTCCCTTTTGTTGCCCTTGTTGTTTATCGTTTTTGTTGTTATTGTTGTTGTTGCTGTCGTTGTTATTAGATAGGACAGAGATAAATCAATAGAGGAGGGGAAGACAGAGAGGGGGAGAGAAAGACAGACACCTGCAGGCCTGCTTCACCGCCTGTGGTGGGGAGCCAGGGGCTTGAACCGGGATCCTTACACCAGTCCCTGCATTTCATGCCATGTGCACTTGACCCGCTGCGCCACCTCCCGATGCCCCTGGTGCTTTGGTTTCTAACCCCCGTGGGGGATCCACTGTGACTAGAATTTAGGGGACAGACCTCCCCACTTCAACTCTCCCACCTTGTACCCCAAGGTCTCAGTGTCCTGACGGCTCTTTCAGGATCTGAAGCAAAGAAGAAGCCCCGAGGTGAGTCTGCTGCTCACTGCCAAAGGTCAAGGGGAAAGGGGTCAGGCCCCCAAATCTGCCTCTTGGGAAAGGAAGGTGGCGTCTCCAAGGGAGAGAAGACTCAATACCTGCTGCTTTAGTCCTGTTCCTTGGTGCTGCCAAGGGTGGTCTCCCCAACTCCATCATGGATGGATGGGATGGATGGATGGATGGATGGATGGATGGATGGATGGATGGATGGATGGATGGATGGATGAATGGATGGATAAATGGATGGATGGATGGATAAATGGATGGATGAATAAATGGATGGATGGATAAATGGATGGATGGATAAATGGATGGATGGATAAATGGATGGATGGATAAATGGATGGATGGATGGATGGATGGATGGATGGATGGATAAATGGATGGATGAATAAATGGATGGATGAATAAATGGATGGATGAATAAATGGATGGATGAATAAATGGATGGATGGATAAATGGATGGATGGATGGATGGATGGGTGGATGGATGGATGGATAAATGGGATGGGTGGATGGGTGGATGGAAGGATGGATGGATGAATGAATAAATGGATGAATGGATGGATAAATGGGATGGATGGGTGGATGGATGGATGGATAAGTGGGATGGTTGGATGGGTGGATAGGTGAATAAGTGGATGAATGGATGGATAAACCGATGGATATATGGATGGATGGTGGATGGAAGGATGGTTGGATAAATGGGATGGATAGATGGGTGGATGGGTGAATAAGTGGGTGAATGGATGGATGGATGGATAAATGGATGTATAAATGGATGGATAAGTGGTATGGGTGGATGGGTGGATGGATGGATGAATGAATAAATGGATGAATAGATGGATGATGGATGGATGGATGAATAAATGGATGAGTGGGTAGACAACTTTAAAAAATCAAAGAAGATTGCTACATCCAAACTAGTCCTGTGAGGATGCCCACTGACCCACCGTGCCTGGTACCCTGTAGGCACCTGACGAGTATCAGCCAGTGGAGCCAGGCAATGAGCATTTCGTCTTGTTTCCCACAGCCTTCTACCTTTCCTGCCCTGCCAATGCCATCCGCCAAAACAGCACCTTCTGTGTTTGTCAGGACGGATTTCAGTCATCCAAGACGGGCGGGAAATACATCTTCTCACATGAAGAGCAATGTGAAGGTAGGTACAGACCCCAGGCCACATACACCCCCAAGTCTGGGGGCCTAGAAACACATGAAACAATGCTCCAAGTCTCTGATTGTCAGAGAAATATGAGATTAGACAACAATGAGATACCACTTCACTCCTGTGAGAATGTCATACATCAGAAAAGGTAACAGCAGCAAATGCTGGAGAGGGTGTGGGTCAAAGGAACCCTCCTGCACTGCTGGTGGGAATGTCAATTGGTCCAACCTCTGTGGAGAACAGTCTGGAGAACTCTCAGAAGGCTAGAAATGGACCTACCCTATGACCCTGCAATTCCTCGCCTGGGGATAGATCCTAAGGAACCCAACACACCCATCCAAAAAGATCTGTGTACACATATGTTCTTGGCAGCACAATTTGTAATAGCCAAAACCTGGAAGCAACCCAGGTGTCCAACAACAGATGAGTGGCTGAGCAAGTTGTGGTATATATACACAATGGAATACTACTCAGCTGTAAAAAATGGTGACTTCACCGTTTTCAGCCGATCTTGGATGGACCTTGAAAAATTCATGTTGAGTGAAATAAGTCAGAAACAGAAGGATGAATATGGGATGATCTCACTCTCAGGCCGAAGTCGAAAAACAAGATCAGAAAGGAAAACACAAGT